>NW_028263244.1:465000-667500 GCF_982192425.1 Myodes glareolus
TACCAGCAACTCACATGCATTTCTCTGAAAGAGAAGCAGTCTGTTCCAACACTTCAATTCACTGTGCGAAGTGAATGGAGTGTTGCTTCACTTTCTAAATGCTGTTGTTACAGAGATAATCACTTTTTTTTGAAACTGCCTTAAGCTACCTACAAGCATTCATCAGCAACTCATATGTATTTCTCTGAAAGAGAAGCAGTCTGTCCCAACATTTCAATTCACTGTGCGAAGAGAATGGAGTGTTGCGTCACTTTCTTAATGCTGTACTTTCAGAGAAAATCACTTTCCTTTGAAACTGCCTTAAGCTACTTACAAGCATTCACCAGCAACTCACATGAGTTTCTCTGAAAGAGAAGCAGCCTGTTCCAACACTTCAATTCACTGTGTGAATTGAATGGAGTGTTGCATCACTTTCTAAATCCTGTACTTTCAGAGAAAATCACTTTCCTTTCAAAGTACCTTAAGCTACTTACAAGCATTCACCAGCAACTCACATGAGTTTCTCTGAAAGAGACGCAGTCTGTTCCAACACTTCAATTCATTGTGGGAAGTTAATGTGTTGTTGTTTCACTTTCTCAATGCTGTACTTTCAGAGAAAATCACTTTCCTTTGAAACTGCCTTAAGCTACTTACAAGCATTCACCAACAACTCACATACATTTCTCTGAAAGTGAAGCAGTTTGTTCCAACACTTCAATTCACTGTGCGAAATGAATGAAGTGTTGCTTCACTTTCTAAATGCTGTACTTTCAGAGAAAATCACTTTCCTTTGAAACTGCCTTAAGCTACTTATATGCATTCACCAGCAACTCACATGAGTTTCTCTGAAAGAGAAGCAGTCTGTTCCAACACTTCAATTCACTGTGCAAAGTGAATGGAGTGTTGCTTCACTTTCTAAATGCTGTACTTTCAGAGAAAATCACTTTACTTTGAAACTGCTTTAAGCTACTTACAAGCATTCACCAGCAACTCACATGAGTTTCTCTGAAAGAGAAGCAGTCTGTTCCAACACTTCAATTCACTGTGTGAATTGAATGGAGTGTTGCATCACTTTCTAAATCCTGTACTTTCAGAGAAAATCACTTTACTTTGAAACTGCCTTATGCTACTTACAAGCATTCACCAGCAACTCACATGAGTTTCTCTGAAAGTGAAGCAGTCTGTTCCAACACTTCAATTCACTGTGCGAAGTGAATGTGTTGTTGTTTCACTTTCTAAATGCTGTACTTTCAGAGAAAATCTCTTTCCTTTGAAAGTGCCATAAGCTACTTACAAGCATTCACCAGCAACTCACATGAATTTCTCTGAAAGGGAAGCAGTCTGTTCCAACAATTCAATTCACTGTGCGAAGTTAATGGAGTGATGCTTCACTTTCTAAATGCTGTACTATCAGAGAAAATCACTTTCCTTTCAAGTACCTTAAGTTACTTACAAGCATTCACCAGCAACTCACATGAGTTTCTCTGAAAGAGAAGCAGTCTGTTCCAATGCTTCAATTCACTGTGCGAAGTGAATGTGTTGTTTTTTCACTTTCTAAAAGCTGTAATTTCAGAGAAAATAACTTTCCGTTGAAAGTGCCGTAAGCTACTCACATGCATTTACCAGTAACTCACATGCATTTCTCTGAAAGAGAAGCAGTCTGTTCCAACACTTCAATTCACTGTGCGAAGTGAATGGAGTGTTGCTTCACTTTCTAAATGCTGTTGTTACAGAGATAATCACTTTTTTTTGAAACTGCCTTAAGCTACCTACAAGCATTCAACAGCAACTCATATGTATTTCTCTGAAAGAGAAGCAGTCTGTCCCAACATTTCAATTCACTGTGCGAAGAGAATGGAGTGTTGCGTCACTTTCTAAATGCTGTACTTTCAGAGAAAATCACTTTCCTTTGAAAGTGCCTTAAGCTACTTACAGGCATTCACCAGCAACTCACATGACTTTCTCTGAAAGAGAAGCAGTCTGTTGCAACATTTCAATTCACTATGCGAAGTGATGGAGTGTTTATTCACTTTCTAAATGCTGTACTTTCAGAGAAAATCCCTTTCCTTTGAAAGTACCTTACGCTAATTACAAGCATTCACCAGCAACTCACATGAGTTTCTCCTAAAGGGAAGCGTTCTGTTCCAACACTACGATTCATTGTCCAAAGTGAATGGAGTCTCACTTCACTTTCGAAATGCTGTAGTTACAGAGAAAAACACTTTCCTTTGAAAGTGCCTTAAGGTACTTACAAGCTTTCACCAGCAACACACATGCATTTCTCTGAAAGAAAGCAGTATGTTCCAACACTTCAATTCACTGTGCGAAGTGAATGGAGTGTTGCTTCACTTTGTAAAGGCTGTACTTTCAGAGAAAATCACTTTCCTTTGAAAGTGCCTTACGCTAATTACAAGCATTCACCAGCAACTCACATTAGTTTCTCCTAAAGGGAAGCAGTCTGTTCCAACACTTCATTTCACTGTGCGAACTGAATGGAGTGTTGCTTAACTTTCTAAATGCTGTACTTTCAGAGAAAATCACTTTCCTTTGAAACTGCCTTAAGCTACTTATATGCATTCACCAGCAACTCACATGAGTTTCTCTGAAAGAGAAGCAGTCTGTTCCAACACTTCAATTCACTGTGCAAAGTGAATGGAGTGTTGCTTCACTTTCTAAATGCTGTACTTTCAGAGAAAATCACTTTACTTTGAAACTGCTTTAAGCTACTTACAAGCATTCACCAGCAACTCACATGAGTTTCTCTGAAAGAGAAGCAGTCTGTTCCAACACTTCAATTCACTGTGTGAATTGAATGGAGTGTTGCATCACTTTCTAAATCCTGTACTTTCAGAGAAAATCACTTTCCTTTGAAACTGCCTTATGCTACTTACAAGCATTCACCAGCAACTCACATGAGTTTCTCTGAAAGTGAAGCAGTCTGTTCCAACACTTCAATTCACTGTGCGAAGTGAATGTGTTGTTGTTTCACTTTCTAAATGCTGTACTTTCAGAGAAAATCTCTTTCCTTTGAAAGTGCCAAAAGCTACTTACAAGCATTCACCAGCAACTCACATGAATTTCTCTGAAAGGGAAGCAGTCTGTTCCAACAATTCAATTCACTGTGCGAAGTTAATGGAGTGATGCTTCACTTTCTAAATGCTGTACTATCAGAGAAAATCACTTTCCTTTCAAGTACCTTAAGTTACTTACAAGCATTCACCAGCAACTCACATGAGTTTCTCTGAAAGAGAAGCAGTCTGTTCCAATGCTTCAATTCACTGTGCGAAGTGAATGTGTTGTTGTTTCACTTTCTAAAAGCTGTACTTTCAGAGAAAATAACTTTCCGTTGAAAGTGCCGTAAGCTACTCACATGCATTTACCAGTAACTCACATGCATTTCTCTGAAAGAGAAGCAGTCTGTTCCAACACTTCAATTCACTGTGCGAAGTGAATGGAGTGTTGCTTCACTTTCTAAATGCTGTTGTTACAGAGATAATCACTTTTTTTTGAAACTGCCTTAAGCTACCTACAAGCATTCAACAGCAACTCATATGTATTTCTCTGAAAGAGAAGCAGTCTGTCCCAACATTTCAATTCACTGTGCGAAGAGAATGGAGTGTTGCGTCACTTTCTAAATGCTGTACTTTCAGAGAAAATCACTTTCCTTTGAAAGTGCCTTAAGCTACTTACAGGCATTCACCAGCAACTCACATGACTTTCTCTGAAAGAGAAGCAGTCTGTTGCAACATTTCAATTCACTATGCGAAGTGATGGAGTGTTTATTCACTTTCTAAATGCTGTACTTTCAGAGAAAATCACTTTCCTTTGAAAGTACCTTACGCTAATTACAAGCATTCACCAGCAACTCACATGAGTTTCTCCTAAAGGGAAGCGTTCTGTTCCAACACTACGATTCATTGTCCAAAGTGAATGGAGTCTCACTTCACTTTCGAAATGCTGTAGTTACAGAGAAAAACACTTTCCTTTGAAAGTGCCTTAAGGTACTTACAAGCTTTCACCAGCAACACACATGCATTTCTCTGAAAGACAAGCAGTCTGTTCCAACACTTCAATTCACTGTGCGAAGTGAATGGAGTGTTGCTTCACTTTGTAAAGGCTGTACTTTCAGAGAAAATCACTTTCCTTTGAAAGTGCCTTACGCTAATTACAAGCATTCACCAGCAACTCACATTAGTTTCTCCTAAAGGGAAGCAGTCTGTTCCAACACTTCATTTCACTGTGCGAACTGAATGGAGTGTTGCTTAACTTTCTAAATGCTGTACTTTCAGAGAAAATCACTTTCCTTTGAAACTGTCTTAGGCTACTTTCAAGCATTCACAAGCAACTCAAATGTCTTTCCCTGAAAGAGAAGCAGTCTGTTCCAACACTTCAATTCACTGTGCGAACTGAATGGAGTGTTGCTTCACTTTCTAAATGCTGTACTTTCAGAGAAAATCACTTTCCTTTGAAACAGCCTTAAGCTACTTACAAGCATTCACCAGCAACTCACATACATTTCTCTGAAAGAGAAGCAGTTTGTTCCAACACTTCAATTCACTGTGCGAAGTCAATGGAGTGTTACTTCACTTTCTAAATACTGTAGTTACAGAAAAAATCATTTTCCTTTGAATGTGCCTTAAGTTACTTACAAGCATTCACAAGAAACTCACATGCGTTTCTCTGAAAGAGAAGCAGTCTGTCCCAACACTTCAATTCACTGTGCAAAGTGAATGGAGTGTTACTTCACTTTTTAATGCTGTACTTTCAGAGAAAATCACTTTCCTTTGAAACTGCCTTATGATACTTAGAAGCATTCACAAGAAACTAACATGCGTTTCTCTGAAAGAGAAGCAGTCTGTTCCAACACATCAATTCACTGTGTGAAGTGAATGGAATGTTGATTCACTTTCTAAACGCTGTACTTTCAGAGAAAATCACTTTCCTTTGAAACTGCCTTAAGCTACTTACGAGCATTCACGAGACTCAGAATCATTTTTCTGAAAGAGAAGCAGTCTGTTCCAACACTTCAATTCACTGTGCGAAGTCAATGGAGTGTTACTTCACTTTCTAAATGCTGTAGTTACAGAGAAAATGACTTTCCTTTGAATGTGCCTTAAGTTACTTACAAGCATTCAGAAGAAACTCACATGCGTTCCTCTGAAAGAGAAGCAGTCTTTTCCAACACATCAATTCACTGTGCAAAGTGAATGCAATGTTGATTCACTTTCTTAATGCTGTACTTTCAGAGAAAATCACTTTCCTTTGAAAGTGCCTTAAGCTACTTACAAGCATTTTGTAGAAACTCAAATGCGTTTCTATGAAAGAGAAGGAGTCTGCCCCAACATTTCAATTCACTGTGCGAAGAGAATGGAGTGTTGCTTCACTTTCTAAATTCTGTACTTTCAGAGAAAATCACTTTCCTTTGAAAGTGCCTTAAGCTAATTGGAAGCATTCACAAGAAACTCTCATGCATTTCTCTGAAAGAGAAGCCGTCTGTTCCAATACTTCAATTCACTGTGCGAACTGAATTGAGTGTTGCTTCACTTTCTAAATGCTGTCCTTTCAGAGAAAATCACTTTCCTTTGAAAGTGCCATAAGCTACTTACAAGCATTCACCTGCAACTCACATGAGTTTCTCTGAAAGAGAAGCAGTCTGTTCCAATACTTCAATTCACTGTGCGAAGTTTATGTGTTGTTGTTTCACTTTCTAAAAGCTGTACTTTCAGAGAAAATCACTTTCCTTTGAAAGTGCCTTAAGCTACTCACATGCATTTACCAGCAACTCACATGCATTTCTCTGAAAGAGAAGCAGTCTGTTCCAAAACTTCAATTCACTGTGCGAAGTGAATGGAGTGTTGCTTCACTTTCTAAATGCTGTTCTTTCAGAGAAAATCACTTTCCTTTGTAAGTGCATTAAGCTACATACAAGCATTCACCAGCAACTCACATGAGTTTCTCTGAAAGAAAAGCAGTCTGTTGCAACACTTCAATTCACTGTGCGATGTGAATGGAGTGTTTATTCACTTTCTAA
This sequence comes from Myodes glareolus, assembly GCF_982192425.1. Lineage (NCBI taxonomy): Eukaryota > Metazoa > Chordata > Mammalia > Rodentia > Cricetidae > Myodes > Myodes glareolus. The sequence continues at coordinate 471,011 of NW_028263244.1, forward strand.
ATGCTGTACTTTCAGAGAAAATCACTTTCCTTTGAAAGTGCCTTACGCCAATTACAAGCATTCACCAGCAACTCACATGAGTTTCTCCTAAAGGGAAGCAGTCTGTTCCAACACCACAATTCGTTGTCCAAAGTGACTGGAGTCTTACTTCACTTTCTAAATGCTGTAGTTACAGAGAAAAACACTTTCCTTTGAAAGTGCCTTAAGCTACTTACAAGCTTTCACCAGCAACACACATGCATTTCTCTGAAAGACAAGCAGTCTCTTCCAACACTTCAACTCACTGTGCGAAGTGAATGGAGTGTTGCTTCACTTTGTAAAGGCTGTACTTTCAGAGAAAATCACTTTCGTTTGAAACTGCCTTAAGCTACTTACAAGCATTCACCAGAAACTCACATGCATTTCTCTGAAAGAGAAGCAGTCTGTTCCAACACTTCAATTCACTGTGCGAAGTGAATGGAGTGTTGCTTCACTTTCTAAATACTGTCCTTTCAGAGAAAATCACTTTCCTTTGAAAGTGCCTTAAGCTACTTACAAGCATTCACAAGAAACTCACATGCATTTCTGTGAAAGAGAAGCAGTCTGTTCCAACACTTCAATTTACTGTGCGAAGTGAATGGAGTGTTGCTTCTCTTTCTAAATGCTGTCCTTTTAGAGAATGTCAGTCTCTTTTGAAACTGCCTGAAGCGACTTACAAGCATTCACAAGAAACTAACATCTGTTTCTTTGAAAGAGAAAGTCTGTTCCAACACTTCAAATCACTGTGCAAAGTGAATGGAGTGTTCCTTCACATTCTAAATGGAGTAGTTTCAGAGAAAATCAATTTCCTTTGAAAGTGCCTTAAGCTACTTATAAGCGTTCACAGGAAACTCAAATGTGTTTCTCTGAAAGAGAAGCTGTCTGTTCCAACACTTCAATTCACTGTGCGAAGTGAATGGAGTGTTGTTTCACTTTCTAAATGCTGTCCTTTCAGAGAAAATCACTTTCCTTTGAAAGTGCCTTAAGCTTCTTACAAGCATTCACAAGAAACTCACAAGCATTTTTCTGAAAGAGAAGCTGTCTGTTACAACACTTCAATTCACTGTGCGAAGTGAATGGAGTGTTGCTTCACTTTCTAAATGCTGTCCTTTCAGAGAAAATCACTTTCTTTGAAAGTGCCTTAAGCTACTTACAAGCATTCACAAGAAACTCCCATGCATTTCTCTGAAAGAGAAGCAGTGAGTTCCAACACTTAAATTCACTGTGCGAAGTGAATGGAGTGTGGCTTCACCTTCTAAATGCTGTCCTTCCAGAGAAATTCACATTCCTTTGAAAGTACCTTAAGCTACTTACAAGCATTCAATAGAAATTCACATGCGTTTCTCTGAAAGAGAAGCAGTCTGTTCCAACACTACAATTCATTATGCGCAGTGAATGGAGTGTTGCTTCACTTTCTAAATGCTGGACTTTCAGAGAAAATCACATTCCTTTGAAAGTGCCTTAAGCTACTTACAAGCATTCACAAGAAACTCACATGCATTTCTCTGAAAAAGAAGCAGTCTGTTCCAACACTTCAATTCACTGTGCGAAGTGAATGGAGTGTTGCTTCACTTTCTAAATACTGTCCTTTCAGAGAAAATCACTTTCCTTTGAAAGTGCCTTAAGCTACTTACAAGCATTCACAAGAAACTCACATGCATTTCTCTGAAAGAGAAGCAGTCTGTTCCAACACTTCAATTTACTGTGAGAAGTGAATGGAGTGTTGCTTCTCTTTCTAAATGCTGTCCTTTTAGAGAATGTCAGTCTCTTTTGAAACTGCCTGAAGCGACTTACAAGCATTCACAAGAAACTAACATCTGTTTCTTTGAAAGAGAAAGTCTGTTCCAAGACTTCAAATCACTGTGCAAAGTGAATGGAGTGTTCCTTCACATTCTAAATGGAGTAGTTTCAGAGAAAATCAATTTCCTTTGAAAGTGCCTTAAGCTACTTACCAGCGTTCACAGGAAACTCAAATGCGTTTCTCTGAAAGAGAAGCTGTCTGTTCCAACACTTCAATTCACTGTGCGAAGTGAATGGAGTGTTGTTTCACTTTCTAAATGCTGTCCTTTCAGAGAAAATCACTTTCCTTTGAAAGTGCCTTAAGCTACTTACAAGCATTCACAAGAAACTCACAAGCATTTTTCTGAAAGAGAAGCTGTCTGTTCCAACACTTCAATTCACTGTGCGATGTGAATGGAGTGTTGCTTCACTTTCTAAATGCTGTACTTTCAGAGAAAATCACATTCCTTTGAAAGTGCCTTAAGCTACTTACAAGCATTCACAAGAAACTCACATGCATTTCTCTGAAAAAGAAGCAGTCTGTTCCAACACTTCAATTCACTGTGCGAAGTGAATGGAGTGTTGCACCACTTTGTAAATGCTCTCCTTTTAGAGAAATCACTTTCTTTTAAAACAGCCTGAAGCAACTTTCAAGCATTCACAAGAATATCACATCTGTTTTTCTGAAAGAGAAACAGTCTGTTCCAACACTTCAATTCACAGTGCGAAGTGAATAGAGTGTTCTTTCACATTCTAAATGCTCTAGTTTCAGAGAAAATCACTTTCCTTTGAAAGTGCCTTAAGCTACTTACAAGCATTTACCAGCAACTCACATGAGCTTCTCTGAAAGAAAAGCAGTCTGTTCCATCTCTTCAATTCACTGTGCGAAGTGGATGGAGTGTTGCGTCACTTTCAAAATGCTGTACTTTCAGAGAAAATCACTTTCCTTTGAAACTGCCTTCAGCTACTTAAAAGCATTCAACAGCAACTCACATGAGTTTCTCTGAAAGAGAAGCAATCTGTTCCAACACTTCAATTCACTGTGCGAAGTGAATGGAGTGTTGCTTCACTTTCCAAATGCTGTACTTTCAGAGACAATCACTTTCCTTTGAAACTGCCTTAAGCTACTTACAAGCATTCACCAGCAACTCACAAACATTTCTCTGAAAGAGAAGCAGTCTGTTCCAACACTTCAATTCATTCTGCGAAGTGAATGGAGTGTTGCTTCACATTCTAAATGCTGTACTTTCAGAGAAAATCACTTTCCTTTCAAAGTACCTTAAGCTACAAACAAGCATTCACCCGCAACTCACATGCGTTTCTCTGAAAGAGAAGCAGTCTGTTCCAACACTTCAATTCACTGTGCAAAGTGAATGGAGTGTTGCTTCACTTTCTAAATGCTGTACTTTCAGAGAAAATCACTTTCCTTTGAAACTGCCTTAGGCTACTTACAAGCATTCACCAGCAACTCACATGAGTTTTTCTGAAAGAAAAGCAGTCTGTTCCAACACTTCAATTCACTGTGTGAATTGAATGGAGTGTTGCATCACTTTCTAAATCCTGTACTTTCAGAGAAAATCACTTTCCTTTGAAACTGCCTTAAGCTACTTACAAGCATTCACCAGCTACTCACATGAGTTTCTCTGAAAGGGAAGCTATCTGTTCCAACACTTCAATTCACTGTGCGAAGTGAATGTGTTGTTGTTTCACTTTCTAAATGCTGTACTTTGAGAGAAAATCACTCTTCTTTGAAAGTGTCTTAAGTAACTTACAAGCATTCACCAACAACTCTCATGCATTACTCTGAAAGAGAAGCAGTCTGTTCCAACACTTCAATTCAATGTGCGAAGTGAATGGAGTGTTGCTTCACTTTCTAAATGCTGTACTTTCAGAGAAAATCACTTTCCTTTGAAAGTGCCTTAAGCTACTTACAGGCATTCACCAGCAACTCACATGAGTTTCTCTGAAAGAGAAGCAGTCTGTTGCAACATTTCAATTCACTATGCGAAGTGATGGACTGTTTATTCACTTTCTAAATTCTGTACTTTCAGAGAAAATCACTCTTCTTTGAAAGTGTCTTAAGTAACTTACAAGCATTCACCAACAACTCTCATGCATTACTCTGAAAGAGAAGCAGTCTGTTCCAACACTTCAATTCACTGTGCGAAGTAAATGTGTTGTTGTTTCACTTTCTAAAAGCTGTACTTTCAGAGAAAATAACTTTCCGTTGAAAGTGCCTTAAGCTACTCACATGCATTTACCAGCAACTCACATGCATTTCTCTGAAAGAGAAGCAGTCTGTTCCAACACTTCAATTCACTGTGCGAAGTGAATGGAGTGTTGCTTCACTTTCTAAATGCTGTTGTTACAGAGATAATCACTTGTTTTTGAAACTGCCTTAAGCTACCTACAAGCATTCAACAGCAACTCATATGTATTTCTCTGAAAGAGAAGCAGTCTGTCCCAACATTTCAATTCACTGTGCGAAGAGAATGGAGTGTTGCGTCACTTTCTTAATGCTGTACTTTCAGAGAAAATCACGTTCCTTTGAAACTGCCTTAAGCTACTTACAAGCATTCACCAGCAACTCACATGAGTTTCTCTGAAAGAGAAGCAGCCTGTTCCAACACTTCAATTCACTGTGTGAATTGAATGGAGAGTTGCATCACTTTCTAAATCCTGTACTTTCAGAGAAAATCACTTTCCTTTCAAAGTACCTTAAGCTACTTACAAGCATTCACCAGCAACTCACATGAGTTTCTCTGAAAGAGACGCAGTCTGTTCCAACACTTCAATTCATTGTGCGAAGTTAATGTGTTGTTGTTTCACTTTCTCAATGCTGTACTTTCAGAGAAAATCACTTTCCTTTGAAACTGCCTTAAGCTACTTACAAGCATTCACCAACAACTCACATACATTTCTCTGAAAGAGAAGCAGTTTGTTCCAACACTTCAATTCACTGTGCGAAATGAATGAAGTGTTGCTTCACTTTCTAAATGCTGTACTTTCAGAGAAAATCACTTTCCTTTGAAACTGCCTTAAGCTACTTATATGCATTCACCAGCAACTCACATGAGTTTCTCTGAAAGAGAAGCAGTCTGTTCCAACACTTCAATTCACTGTGCAAAGTGAATGGAGTGTTGCTTCACTTTCTAAATGCTGTATTTTCAGAGAAAATCACTTTACTTTGAAACTGCTTTAAGCTACTTACAAGCATTCACCAGCAACTCACATGAGTTTCTCTGAAAGAGAAGCAGTCTGTTCCAACACTTCAATTCACTGTGTGAATTGAATGGAGTGTTGCATCACTTTCTAAATCCTGTACTTTCAGAGAAAATCACTTTCCTTTGAAACTGCCTTATGCTACTTACAAGCATTCACCAGCAACTCACATGAGTTTCTCTGAAAGTGAAGCAGTCTGTTCCAACACTTCAATTCACTGTGCGAAGTGAATGTGTTGTTGTTTCACTTTCTAAATGCTGTACTTTCAGAGAAAATCTCTTTCCTTTGAAAGTGCCATAAGCTACTTACAAGCATTCACCAGCAACTCACATGAATTTCTCTGAAAGGGAAGCAGTCTGTTCCAACAATTCAATTCACTGTGCGAAGTTAATGGAGTGATGCTTCACTTTCTAAATGCTGTACTATCAGAGAAAATCACTTTCCTTTCAAGTACCTTAAGTTACTTACAAGCATTCACCAGCAACTCACATGAGTTTCTCTGAAAGAGAAGCAGTCTGTTCCAATGCTTCAATTCACTGTGCGAAGTGAATGTGTTGTTGTTTCACTTTCTAAAAGCTGTACTTTCAGAGAAAATAACTTTCCGTTGAAAGTGCCGTAAGCTACTCACATGCATTTACCAGTAACTCACATGCATTTCTCTGAAAGAGAAGCAGTCTGTTCCAACACTTCAATTCACTGTGCGAAGTGAATGGAGTGTTGCTTCACTTTCTAAATGCTGTTGTTACAGAGATAATCACTTTTTTTTGAAACTGCCTTAAGCTACCTACAAGCATTCAACAGCAACTCATATGTATTTCTCTGAAAGAGAAGCAGTCTGTCCCAACATTTCAATTCACTGTGCGAAGAGAATGGAGTGTTGCGTCACTTTCTAAATGCTGTACTTTCAGAGAAAATCACTTTCCTTTGAAAGTGCCTTAAGCTACTTACAGGCATTCACCAGCAACTCACATGACTTTCTCTGAAAGAGAAGCAGTCTGTTGCAACATTTCAATTCACTATGCGAAGTGATGGAGTGTTTATTCACTTTCTAAATGCTGTACTTTCAGAGAAAATCACTTTCCTTTGAAAGTACCTTACGCTAATTACAAGCATTCACCAGCAACTCACATGAGTTTCTCCTAAAGGGAAGCAGTCTGTTCCAACACTACGATTCATTGTCCAAAGTGAATGGAGTCTCACTTCACTTTCGAAATGCTGTAGTTACAGAGAAAAACACTTTCCTTTGAAAGTGCCTTAAGGTACTTACAAGCTTTCACAAGCAACACACATGCATTTCTCTGAAAGACAAGCAGTCTGTTCCAACACTTCAATTCACTGTGCGAAGTGAATGGAGTGTTGCTTCACTTTGTAAAGGCTGTACTTTCAGAGAAAATCACTTTCCTTTGAAAGTGCCTTACGCTAATTACAAGCATTCACCAGCAACTCACATTAGTTTCTCCTAAAGGGAAGCAGTCTGTTCCAACACTTCATTTCACTGTTTGAACTGAATGGAGTGTTGCTTAACTTTCTAAATGCTGTACTTTCAGAGAAAATCACTTTCCTTTGAAACTGTCTTAGGCTACTTTCAAGCATTCACCAGCAACTCAAATGTCTTTCCCTGAAAGAGAAGCAGTCTGTTCCAACACTTCAATTCACTGTGCGAACTGAATGGAGTGTTGCTTCACTTTCTAAATGCTGTACTTTCAGAGAAAATCACTTTCCTTTGAAACAGCCTTAAGCTACTTACAAGCATTCACCAGCAACTCACATACATTTCTCTGAAAGAGAAGCAGTTTGTTCCAACACTTCAATTCACAGTGCGAAATGAATGAAGTGTTGCTTCACTTTCTAAATGCTGTACTTTCAGAGAAAATCACTTTCCTTTGAAACTGCCTTAAGGTACTTATAAGCATTCATCAGCAACTCACATGAGTTTCTCTGAAAGAGAAGCAGTCTGTTCAAACACTTCAATTCACTGTGCAAAGTGAATGGAGTGTTGCTTCACTTTCTAAATGCTGTACTTTCACAGAAAATCACTTTCCTTTAAAACTGCCTTAGGCTACTTACAAGCATTCACCAGCAACTCACATGAGTTTTTCTGAAAGAGAAGCAGTCTGTTCCAACACTTCAATTCACTGTGTGAATTGAATGGAGTGTTGCATCACTTTCTAAATCATGTACTTTCAGAGAAAATCACTTTCCTTTGAAACTGCCTTAAGCTACTTACAAGCATTCACCAGCTACTCACATGAGTTTCTCTGAAAGGGAAGCTATCTGTTCCAACACTTCAATTCACTGTGCGAAGTGAATGTGTTGTTGTTTCACTTTCTAAATGCTGTACTTTGAGAGAAAAACACTCTTCTTTGAAAGTGTCTTAAGTAACTTACAAGCATTCACCAACAACTCTCATGCATTACTCTGAAAGAGAAGCAGTCTGTTCCAACACTTCAATTCACTGTGCGAAGTGAATGGAGTGTTGCTTCACTTTCTAAATGCTGTACTTTCAGAGAAAATCACTTTCCTTTGAAAGTGCCTTAAGCTACTTACAGGCATTCACCAGCAACTCACATGAGTTTCTCTGAAAGAGAAGCAGTCTGTTGCAACATTTCAATTCACTATGCGAAGTGATGGACTGTTTATTCACTTTCTAAATGCTGTACTTTCAGAGAAAATCACTCTTCTTTGAAAGTGTCTTAAGTAACTTACAAGCATTCACCAACAACTCTCATGCATTACTCTGAAAGAGAAGCAGTCTGTTCCAACACTTCAATTCACTGTGCGAAGTGAATGTGTTGTTGTTTCACTTTCTAAAAGCTGTGCAAAGTGAATGGATTTTTGCTTCACTTTGTAAATGCTGTAGTTACAGAGATAATCACTATCTAATGAAACTGACTTAAGGTACTTACAAGCAATCACCAGCAAATCGCATGCATTTCTCTGAAAGAGAAGCAGTCTGTTCCTACACTTCAATTCACTGTGCGAAGTGAATGGAGTGTTGCGTCACTTTCTAAATGCTGTACTTTCAGAGAAAATCACTTTCCTTTGAAAGTGCCTTTAGCTACTTACAGGCATTCACCAGCAACTCATATGAGTTTCTCTGAAAGAGAAGCAGTCTGTTGCAACATTTCAATTCACTGTGCGAAGTGATGGAGTGTTTATTCACTTTCTAAATGCTGTACTTTCAGAGAAAATCACTTTCCTTTGAATGTGCCTTACGCTAATTACAAGCATTCACCAGCAACTCACATGAGTTTCTCCTAAAGGGAAGCAGTCTGTTCCAACACTACAATTCATTGTCCAAAGTGAATGGAGTCTTACTTCACTTTCTAAATACTGTAGTTACAGGAAAAACACTTTCCTTTGAAAGTGCCTTAAGCTACTTACAAGCTTTCACCAGCAACACACATGCATTTCTCTGAAAGACAAGCAGTCTGTTCCAACACTTCAATTCACTGTGCGAAGTGAATGGAGTGATGCTTCACTTTCTAAATGCTGTACTTTCAGAGAAAATCACTTTCCTTTGAATGTGCCAAAGCTACTTGCAAGCATTCTCTAGCAACTCACATGCATTTCTCTGAAAGAGAAGGAGTCTGTTCCAACATTTCAATTCACTGTGCGCAGTGAATGGAGTGTTGCTTCACTTTCTCAATGCAGTACTTTCAGAGAAAAACCCTTACCTTTGAAACTGCCTTAAGCTACTTGCAAGCAATCTCTAGAAACTCACATGCATTTCTCTGATAGAGAAGCAGTCTGTTCCAACAATTCAATTCACTGTGCGAAGTGAATGGAGTGATGCTTCACTTTCTAAATGCTGTACTTTCAGAGAAATTCACTTTCCTTTGAATGTGCCTTAAGTTACTTACAAGCATTCACAAGAAACTCACATGCGTTTCTCTCAAAGAGAAGCAGTCTTTTCCAACACATCAATTCACTATGCAAAGTGAATGGAATGTTGATTCACTTTCTAAATGCTGTCCTTTCAGAGAAAATGACTTTCCTTTGAAAGTGCCTTAAGCTACTTACGAGCATTTTGTCGAAACTCAAATGCATTTCTCTGAAAGAGAAGAAGTCTGTCCCAACATTTCAATTCACTGTGCGAAGAGAATGGAGTGTTGCTTCACTTTCTAAATTCTGGACTTTCAGAGAAAATCACTTTCCTTTGAAAGTGCCTTAGGCTAATTGGAAGCATTCACAAGAAACTCTCATGCATTTCTCTGAAAGAGAAGCCATCTGTTCCAACACTTCAATTCACTGTGCGAAGAGATTGGAGTGTTGCTTCACTTTCTAAATGCTGTCCTTTCAGAGAAAATCACTTTCCTTTGAAAGTGCCATAAGCTACTTACAAGCATTCACCAGCAACTCACATGAGTTTCTCTGAAAGAGAAGCAGTCTGTTCCAACAATTCAATTCACTGTGAGAAGTGGATGGAGTGATGCTTCACTTTCTAAATGCTGTACTTTCAGAGAAAATCACGTTCCTTTCAAAGTACCTTAAGTTACTTACAAGCATTCACCAGCAACTCACATGAGTTTCTCTGAAAGAGAAGCAGTCTGTTCCAATACTTCAATTCACTGTGCGAAGTGAATGTGTTGTTGTTTCACTTTCTAAAAGCTGTACTTTCAGAGAAAATCACTTTCCTTTGAAAGTGCCTTAAGCTACTCACATGGATTTACCAGCAACTCATATGCATTTCTCTGAAAGAGAAGCAGTCTGTTCCAACACTTCAATTCACTGTGCGAAGTGAATGGAGAGTTGCTTCACTTTCTCAATGCAGTACTTTCAGAGAAAAACCCTTTCCTTTGAAACTGCCTTAAGCTACTTGCAAGCATTCTCTAGCAACTCACATGCATTTCTCTGAAAGAGAAGCAGTCTGTTCAAAGACTTCAATTCACTGTGTGAATTGAATGGAGTGTTCCATCACTTTCTAAATCCTGTACTTTCAGAGAAAATCACTTTCCTTTCAAAGTTCCTTAAGCTACAGACAAGCATTCACCAGCAACTCACTTGATTTTCTCTGAAAGAGAAGCAGTCTGTTCCAACACTTCAATTCACTGTGCGAAGTGAATGTGTTGTTGTTTCACTTTCTAAATGCTGTACTTTCAGAGAAAATCACTTTCCTTTGAAACTGCCTTAAGCTACTTGCAAGCATTCTCCAGCAACTCACATGCATTTCTCTGAAAGAGAAGGAGTCTGTTACAACATTTCAATTCACTGTGCGAAGTGAATGGAGTGTTGCTTCACTTTCTAAATGCTCTACTTTCAGAGAAAATCACTTTCTTTGAAAGTGCCTTAAGCTAATTAAAAGCATTCACCAGCAACTCACATGAGTTTCTCTGAAAGAGAAGCAGTCTGTTCCAACACTTCAATTCACTGTGCGAAGTGAATGGAGTGTTGCTTCACTTTCTAAATGCTCTACTTTCAGAGAAAATCGCTTTCCTTTTAAAGTGTCTTAATCTAATTACAAACATTCACAAGAAACTCACATGCATTTCATGAAGAAAAGCAGTCTGTTCCAACACTTCCATTCACTCTGCGAATTGAATGGATTGATGCTTCACTTTCTCAATGCTGTACTTTCAGAGAAAATCACTTTCCTTTGAAACTGCCTTAAGCTACTTGCAAGCATTCTCTAGCAACTCACATGCATTTCTCTGAAAGAGAAGGAGTCTGTTCCAACATTTCAATTCACTGTGCGAAGTGAATGGAGTCTTGCTTCACTTTCTCAATGCAGTACTTTCAGAGAAAAACCCTTACCTTTGAAACTGCCTTAAGCTACTTGCAAGCAATCTCTAGCAACTCACATGCATTTCTCTGAAAGTGATGCAGTCTGTTCCAACAATTCAATTCACTGTGCGAAGTGAATGGAGTGATGCTTCACTTTCTAAATGCTGTACTTTCAGAGAAAATCACTTTCCTTTGAATGTGCCTTAAGTTACTTACAAGCATTCACAAGAAACTCACATGCGTTTCTCTCAAAGAGAAGCAGTCTTTTCCAACACATCAATTCACTATGCAAAGTGAATGGAATGTTGATTCACTTTCTAAATGCTGTCCTTTCAGAAAAATCACTTTCCTTTGAAAGTGCCTTAAGCTACTTACAAGCATTTTGTCGAAACTCAAATGCATTTCTCTGAAAGAAAAGAAGTCTGTCCCAACATTTCAATTCACTGTGCGAAGAGAATGGAGTGTTGCTTCACTTTCTAAATTCTGTACTTTCAGAGAAAATCACTTTCCTTTGAAAGTGCCTTAAGCTAATTGGAAGCATTCACAAGAAACTCTCATGCATTTCTCTGAAAGAGAAGCCATCTGTTCCAACACTTCAATTCACTGTGCGAAGAGATTGGAGTGTTGCTTCACTTTCTAAATGCTGTCCTTTCAGAGAAAATCACTTTCCTTTGAAAGTGCCATAAGCTACTTACAAGCATTCACCAGCAACTCACATGAGTTTCTCTGAAAGAGAAGCAGTCTGTTCCAACAATTCAATTCACTGTGAGAAGTGGATGGAGTGATGCTTCACTTTCTAAATGCTGTACTTTCAGAGAAAATCACTTTCCTTTCAAAGTACCTTAAGTTACTTACAAGCATTCACCAGCAACTCACATGAGTTTCTCTGAAAGAGAAGCAGTCTGTTCCAATACTTCAATTCACTGTGCGAAGTGAATGTGTTGTTGTTTCACTTTCTAAAAGCTGTACTTTCAGAGAAAATCACTTTCCTTTGAAAGTGCCTTAAGCTACTCACATGCATTTACCAGCAACTCATATGCATTTCTCTGAAAGAGAAGCAGTCTGTTCCAACACTTCAATTCACTGTGCGAAGTGAATGGAGAGTTGCTTCACTTTCTCAATGCAGTACTTTCAGAGAAAAACCATTTCCTTTGAAACTGCCTTAAGCTACTTGCAAGCATTCTCTAGCAACTCACATGCATTTCTCTGAAAGAGAAGCAGTCTGTTCAAACACTTCAATTCACTGTGTGAATTGAATGGAGTGTTCCGTCACTTTCTAAATCCTGTACTTTCAGAGAAAATCACTTTCCTTTCAAAGTTCCTTAAGCTACAGACAAGCATTCACCAGCAACTCACTTGATTTTCTCTGAAAGAGAAGCAGTCTGTTCCAACACTTCAATTCACTGTGCGAAGTGAATGTGTTGTTGTTTCACTTTCTAAATGCTGTACTTTCAGAGAAAATCACTTTCCTTTGAAACTGCCTTAAGCTACTTGCAAGCATTCTCCAGCAACTCACATGCATTTCTCTGAAAGAGAAGGAGTCTGTTACAACATTTCAATTCACTGTGCGAAGTGAATGGAGTGTTGCTTCACTTTCTAAATGCTCTAATTTCAGAGAAAATCACTTTCTTTGAAAGTGCCTTAAGCTAATTAAAAGCATTCACCAGCAACTCACATGAGTTTCTCTGAAAGAGAAGCAGTCTGTTCCAACTCTTCAATTCACTGTGCGAAGTGAATGGAGTGTTGCTTCACTTTCTAAATGCTCTACTTTCAGAGAAAATCGCTTTCCTTTTAAAGTGTCTTAATCTAATTACAAACATTCACAAGAAACTCACATGCATTTCATGAAGAAAAGCAGTCTGTTCCAACACTTCCATTCACTCTGCGAATTGAATGGATTGATGCTTCACTTTCTCAATGCTGTACTTTCAGAGAAAATCACTTTCCTTTGAAACTGCCTTAAGCTACTTGCAAGCATTCTCTAGCAACTCACATGCATTTCTCTGAAAGAGAAGGAGTCTGTTCCAACATTTCAATTCACTGTGCGAAGTGAATGGAGTCTTGCTTCACTTTCTCAATGCAGTACTTTCAGAGAAAAACCCTTACCTTTGAAACTGCCTTAAGCTACTTGCAAGCAATCTCTAGCAACTCACATGCATTTCTCTGAAAGTGATGCATTCTGTTCCAACAATTCAATTCACTGTGCGAAGTGAATGGAGTGATGCTTCACTTTCTAAATGCTGTACTTTCAGAGAAAATCACTTTCCTTTGAATGTGCCTTAAGTTACTTACAAGCATTCACAAGAAACTCACATGCGTTTCTCTCAAAGAGAAGCAGTCTTTTCCAACACATCAATTCACTATGCAAAGTGAATGGAATGTTGATTCACTTTCTAAATGCTGTCCTTTCAGAGAAAATCACTTTCCTTTGAAAGTGCCTTAAGCTACTTACAAGCATTTTGTCGAAACTCAAATGCATTTCTCTGAAAGAGAAGAAGTCTGTCCCAACATTTCAATTCACTGTGCGAAGAGAATGGAGTGTTGCTTCACTTTCTAAATGCTGTTGTTACAGAGATAATCACTTTTTTTTGAAACTGCCTTAAGCTACCTACAAGCATTCAACAGCAATTCATATTTATTTCTCTGAAAGAGAAGCAGTCTGTCCCAACATTTCAATTCACTGTGCGAAGAGAATGGAGTGTTGCGTCACTTTCTAAATGCTGTACTTTCAGAGAAATCACTTTCCTTTCAAAGTACCTTAAGCTACTTACAAGCATTCAGCAGCAACTCACATGAGTTTCTCTGAAAGAGAAGCAGTCTGTTCCAACACTTCAATTCATTGGGCGAAGTGAATGTGTTGTTGTTTCACTTTCTAAATGCTGTACTTTCAGAGAAAATCACTTTTCTTTGAAACTGCCTTAAGCTACTTACAAGTATTCACCAGCAACTCACATGCATTTCTCTGAAAAAAAGCAGTCTGTTCCAACACTTCAATTCACTGTGCAAAGTGAATGGATTGTTGCTACACTTTGTAAATGCTGTAGTTACAGAGATAATCACTTTCTATTGAAACTGACTAAAGGTACTTACAAGCATTCACCAGCAAATCACATGCGTTTCTCTGAAAGAGAAGCATTCTTTTCCAACACTTCAATTCACTGTGCGAGGTGAATGGAGTGTTGCTTCACTTTCTAAGTGCTGTACTTTCAGAGAAAATCACTTTCCTTTGAAAGTGCCTTAGGCTACTTACAAGCATTTTGTAGAAAATCAAATGCGTTTCTCTGAAAGAGAAGAAGTCAGTCCCAACATTTCAATTCACTGTTCGAAGAGAATGGAGTGTTGCTTCACTTTCTAAATTCTGTACTTTCAGAGAAAATCACTTTCCTTTGAAAGTGCCTTAAGCTAATTGGAAGCATTCTCAAGAAACTCTCATGCATTTCTCTGAAAGAGAAGCCGTCTGTTCCAACACTTCAATTCACTGTGCGAAGTGAATGGAGTGTTGCTTCACTTTCTAAATGCTGTCCTTTCAGAGAAAATCACTTTCCTTTGAAAGTGCCATAAGCTACTTACAAGCATTCACCAGCAACTCACATGAGTTTCTCTGAAAGAGAAGCAGTCTGTTCCAACAATTCAATTCACTGTGAGAAGTGGATGGAGTGATGCTTCACTTTCTAAATGCTGTACTTTCAGAGAAAATCACTTTCCTTTCAAAGTACCTTAAGTTACTTACAAGCATTCACCAGCAACTCACATGAGTTTCTCTGAAAGAGAAGCAGTCTGTTCCAATACTTCAATTCACTGTGCGAAGTGAATGTGTTGTTGTTTCACTTTCTAAATGCTGTAATTTCAGAGAAAATCACTTTCCTTTGAAAGTGCCTTAAGCTACTTGCAAGCATTCTCTAGCAACTCGCATGCATTTCTCTGAAAGAGAAGCAGTCTGTTCAAACACTTCAATTCACTGTGTGAATTGAATGGAGTGTTCCGTCACTTTCTAAATCCTGTACTTTCAGAGAAAATCACTTTCCTTTCAAAGTTCCTTAAGCTACAGACAAGCATTCACCAGCAACTCACTTGATTTTCTCTGAAAGAGAAGCAGTCTGTTCCAACACTTCAATTCACTGTGCGAAGTGAATGTGTTGTTGTTTCACTTTCTAAATGCTGTACTTTCAGAGAAAATCACTTTCCTTTGAAACTGCCTTAAGCTACTTGCAAGCATTCTCCAGCAACTCACATGCATTTCTCTGAAAGAGAAGAAGTCTGTTACAACATTTCAATTCACTGTGCGAAGTGAATGGAGATTTGCTTCACTTTCTAAATGCTCTACTTTCAGAGAAAATCACTTTCTTTGAAAGTGCCTTAAGCTAATTAAAAGCATTCACCAGCAACTCACATGAGTTTCTCTAAAGAGAAGCAGTCTGTTCCAACACTTCAATTCACTGTGCGAAGTGAATGGAGTGTTGCTTCACTTTCTAAATGCTCTACTTTCAGAGAAAATCGCTTTCCTTTTAAAGTGTCTTAATCTAATTACAAACATTCACAAGAAACTCACATGCATTTCATGAAGAAAAGCAGTCTGTTCCAACACTTCCATTCACTCTGCGAATTGAATGGATTGATGCTTCACTTTCTCAATGCTGTACTTTCAGAGAAAATCACTTTCCTTTGCAACTGCCTTAAGCTACTTGCAAGCATTCTCTAGCAACTCACATGCATTTCTCTGAAAGAGAAGGAGTCTGTTCCAACATTTCAATTCACTGTGCGAAGTGAATGGAGTGTTGCTTCACTTTCTCAATGCAGTACTTTCAGAGAAAAACCCTTACCTTTGAAACTGCCTTAAGCTACTTGCAAGCAATCTCTAGCAACTCACATGCATTTCTCTGAAAGAGAAGCAGTCTGTTCCAACACTTCAATTCACTGTGCGAAGTGAATGTGTTGTTGTTTCACTTTCTAAAAGCTGTACTTTCAGAGAAAATCACTTTCCTTTGAAAGTGCCTTAAGCTACTCACATGCATTTACCAGCAACTCATATGCATTTCTCTGAAAGAGAAGCAGTCTGTTCCAACACTTCAATTCACTGTGCGAAGTGAATGGAGTGTTGCTTCACTTTCTAAATGCCGTCCTTTCAGAGAAAATCACTTTCCTTTGAATGTTCCTTAAGATACTTGAATGCATTCACCAGCAACTCACATGCATTTCTCTGAAAGAGAAGCAGTCTGTTTCTACACTTCAATTCACTGTGCGAAGTGAATGGAGTGTTGCTTCACTTTCTAAATGCTGTACTTTCATAGAAAATCACTTTCCTTTGAAAGTGCCTTAAGCTACTTACAGGCATTCACCAGCAACTCACATGAGTTTCTCTGAAAGAGAAGCAGTCTGTTGCAACATATCAATTCACTGTGCGAAGTGATGGAGTGTTTATTCACTTTCTGAATGCTGTACTTTCAGAGAAAATCACTTTCCTTTGAAAGTGCCTTACGCTAATTACAAGCATTCACCAGCAACTCGCATGAGTTTCTCCTAAAGGGAAGCAGTCTGTTCCAACACTACAATTCATTGTCCAACGTGAATGGAGTCTTACTTCACTTTCTAAATGCTGTAGTTACAGAGAAAAACACTTTCCTTTGAAAGTGCCTTAAGCTACTTACAAGCTTTCACCAGCAACACACATGCATTTCTCTGAAAGACAAGCAGTCTGTTCCAACACTTCAATTCACCGTGCGAAGTGAATGGAGTGTTGCTTCAATTTGTAAAGTCTGTATTTTCAGAGAAAATCACTTTCCTTTGAAACTGCCTTAAGCTACTTACAAGCATTTTGTAGAAACTCAAATGCGTTTCTCTGAAAGAAAAGAAGTCTGTCCCAACATTTCAATTCACTGTGCGAAGAGAATGGAGTGTTGCTTCACTTTCTAAATTCTGTACTTTCAGAGAAAATCTCTTTCCTTTGAAAGTGCCATAAGCTAATTGGAAGCATTCACAAGAAACTCTCATGCATTTCTCTGAAAGAGAAGCCGTCTGTTCCAACACTTCAATTCACTGTGCGAAGTGAATGGAGTGTTGCTTCACTTTCTAAATGCTGTCCTTTCAGAGAAAATCACTTTCCTTTGAAAGTGCCATAAGCTACTTACAAGCATTCACCAGCAACTCAAATGAGTTTCTCTGAAAGCGAAGCAGTCTGTTCCAACAATTCAATTCACTGTGCGAAGTGAATGGAGTGTTGCTTCACTTTCTAAATGCTGTCCTTTCAGAGAAAATCACTTTCGTTTGAAAGTTCCTAAAGATATTTTCATGCATTCACCAGCAACTCACATGCATTTCTCTGAAAGAGAAGCAGTCTGTTCCAACACTTCAATTCACTGTGCAAAGTGAATGGAGTGTTGCTTGACTTTC
Organism: Myodes glareolus; assembly: GCF_982192425.1. Lineage (NCBI taxonomy): Eukaryota > Metazoa > Chordata > Mammalia > Rodentia > Cricetidae > Myodes > Myodes glareolus. Next base: position 488,141 of record NW_028263244.1, read on the forward strand.
TAAATGCTGTACTTTCAGAGAAAATCACTTTCCTTTGAAACTGCCTTAAGCTACTTACAAGCATTCACCAGCAACTCACATGAGTTTCTCTGAAAGAGAAGCAGTCTGTTTCACCACTTCAATTCACTGTGTGAATTGAATGGAGTGTTGCGTCACTTTCTAAATCCTGTAGTTTCAGAGAAAATCACTTTCCTTTGAAACTGCCTTAAGCTACTTACAATCATACACCAGCAACTCACATGAGTTTCTCTGAAAGAGAAGCAGTCTGTTCCAACACTTCAATTCACTGTTCGAAGTGAATGTGTTGTTGTTTCACTTTCTAAATGCTGTACTTTGAGAGAAATTCACTCTTCTTTGAAAGTGCCTTAAGTTACCTACAAGAATTCACCAACAACTCTCATGCATTACTCTGAAAGAGAAGCAGTCTGTTCCAACACTTCAATTCAATGTGCGAAGTGAATGGAGTGTTGCTTCACATTCTAAATGCTGTTGTTACAGAGATAATCACTTTTTTTTGAAACTGCCTTAAGCTACCTACAAGCATTCAACAGCAACTCATATGTATTTCTCTGAAAGAGAAGCAGTCTGTCCCAACATTTCAATTCACTGTGCGAAGAGAATGGAGTGTTGCGTCACTTTCTAAATGCTGTACTTTCAGAGAAATCACTTTCCTTTCAAAGTACCTTAAGCTACTTACAAGCATTCAGCAGCAACTCACATGAGTTTCTCTGAAAGAGAAGCAGTCTGTTCCAACACTTCAATTCATTGGGCGAAGTGAATGTGTTGTTGTTTCACTTTCTAAATGCTGTACTTTCAGAGAAAATCACTTTTCTTTGAAACTGCCTTAAGCTACTTACAAGTATTCACCAGCAACTCACATGCATTTCTCTGAAAAAAAGCAGTCTGTTCCAACACTTCAATTTACTGTGCAAAGTGAATGGATTGTTGCTACACTTTGTAAATGCTGTAGTTACAGAGATAATCACTTTCTATTGAAACTGACTAAAGGTACTTACAAGCATTCACCAGCAAATCACATGCGTTTCTCTGAAAGAGAAGCATTCTTTTCCAACACTTCAATTCACTGTGCGAGGTGAATGGAGTGTTGCTTCACTTTCTAAGTGCTGTACTTTCAGAGAAAATCACTTTCCTTTGAAAGTGCCTTAGGCTACTTACAAGCATTTTGTAGAAAATCAAATGCGTTTCTCTGAAAGAGAAGAAGTCAGTCCCAACATTTCAATTCACTGTTCGAAGAGAATGGAGTGTTGCTTCACTTTCTAAATTCTGTACTTTCAGAGAAAATCACTTTCCTTTGAAAGTGCCTTAAGCTAATTGGAAGCATTCTCAAGAAACTCTCATGCATTTCTCTGAAAGAGAAGCCGTCTGTTCCAACACTTCAATTCACTGTGCGAAGTGAATGGAGTGTTGCTTCACTTTCTAAATGCTGTCCTTTCAGAGAAAATCACTTTCCTTTGAAAGTGCCATAAGCTACTTACAAGCATTCACCAGTAACTCACAGGAGTTTCTCTGAAAGAGAAGCAGTCTGTTCCAACACTTCAATTCACTGTGTGAAGTGAATGGAGTGTTGCTTCACTTTCTAAATTCTGTACTTTCAGAGAAAATCACTTTCCTTTGAAAGTGCCTTAAGCTACTTACAAGAATTCACCAGCAACTCACATGAGTTTCTCCGAAAGAGAGGCAGTCTGTTCCAACACTTCAATTCACTGTGGGAAGTTAATGGAGTGTTGCTTCACTTTCTAAATGCTCTCCTTTTAGAGAAAATCACCTTCTTTTGAAACTTCCTTAAGCTACTTACAAGCATTCACAAGAAACTGACATTTGCTTCTCTGAAAGAGAAGCAGTCTGTTCCAACACTTCAATTCACTGTGCGAAGTGAATGGAGTGTTGCTTCACTTTCTAAATGCTGTCCTTTCAGAGAAAATCACTTTCCTTTGAAAGTGCCTTAAGCTACTTACAAGCATTCAACAGAAATTCACATGCGTTTTTCTGAAAGAGAAGCAGTCTGTTCCAACACTTCAATTCACTGTGCGAAGTGAATGGAGTGTTGCTTCACTTTCTAAATACTGTCCTTTCAGAGAAAATCACTTTCCTTTGAAAGTGCCTTAAGCTACTTACAAGAATTCACAAGAAACTCGCATGCATTTCTCTGAAAGAGAAGCAGTCTGTACCAACACTTCAATTTACTGTGCGAAGTGAATGGAGTGTTGCTTCACTTTCTAAATGCTGTCCTTTTAGGGAATGTCAGTTTCTTTTGAAACTGGCTGAAGCGACTTACAAGTATTCACAAGAAACTAACATCTGTTTCTTTGAAAGACAAAGTCTGTTCCAACACTTCAATTCACTGTGCAAAGTGAATGGAGTGTTCCTTCACATTCTAAATGGTGTAGTTTCAGATAAAATCAATTTCCTTTGAAAGTGCCTTAAGCTACTTACAAGCGTTCACAGGAAACTCAAATGCGTTTCTCTGAAAGAGAAGCTGTCTGTTCCAACACTTCAATTCACTGTGCGAAGTGAATGGAGTGTTGTTTCACTTTCTAAATGCTGTCCTTTCAGAGAATATCACTTTCCTTTGAAAGTGCCTTAAGCTACTTACAAGCATTCACAAGAAACTCACAAGCATTTTTCTGAAAGAGAAGCTGTCTGTTCCAACACTTCAATTCACTGTGCGAAGTGAATGGAGTGTTGTTTCACTTTCTAAATGCTGTCCTTTCAGAGAAAATCACTTTCCTTTGAAAGTGCCTTAAGCTACTTACAAGCATTCACAAGAAACTCCCATGCATTTCTCTGAAAGAGAAGCAGTCAGTTCCAACACTTCAATTCACTGTGCGAAGTGAATGGAGTGTGGCTTCACCTTCTAAATGCTATCCTTTCAGAGAAAATCACATTCCTTTGAAAGTGCCTTAAGCTACTTACAAGCATTCAACAGAAATTCATATGCGTTTCGCTGAAAGTGAAGCAGTCTGTTCCAACACTACAATTCACTATGCGCAGTGAATGGAGTGTTGCTTCACTTTCTAAGTGCTGTACTTTCAGAGAAAATCACATTCCTTTGAAAGTTCCTTTAGGAACTTACAACCATTCAACAGAAATTCACATGCGTTTTTCTGATAGAGAAGCAGTCTGTTCCAACACTTCAATTCACTGTGCGAACTGAATGGAGTGTTACTCCACTTTCTAAATGCTCTCCTTTTAGAGAAATCACTTTCTTTTGAAACAGCCTGAAGCAACTTTCAAGCATTCCAAGAAAATCACATCTGTTTTTCTGAAAGAGAAACAGTCTGTTCCAACACTTTAATTCACTGTGCGAAGTAAATAGACTGTTCCTTCACATTCTAAATGCTGTAGTTTCAGAGAAAATCACTTTTCTTTGAAAGTGCCTTACTACTTACAAGAATTCAACAGCAACTCACATGAGTTTCTCTGAAAGAGAAGCATTCTGTTCCAACTCTTCAATTCACTGTGCGAAGTGGATGGAGTGTTGCGTCACTTTCTAAATGCTGTAATTTCAGAGAAAATCACTTTCCTTTGAAACTGCCTTAAGCGACTTACAGGCATTCACCAGCAACTCACATGCATTTCTCTGAAAGAGAAGCAGTCTGTTCCAACACTTCAATTCACTGTTCGAAGTGATCGGAGTGTTGCTTCACTTTCAAAATGCTGTACTTTCAGATAAAATCACTTTCCTTTGAAAGTGCCTTAAGGTACTTACAAGCATTCGCGAGCAACTGACAATCATTTTTCTGAAAGAGAAGCAGTCTGTTCCAACACTTCTATTCACTCTGCGAAGTGAATGGAGGGTTGCTTCACTTTCTAAATGCTGTACTTTCAGAGAAAATCACTTTCCTTTGAAACTGCCTTACGCTACTTACAAGCATTCATGAGCAACTCACATGAGTTTCTCTGAAAGATTAGCAGTCTGTTCCAACACTTCAAATCACTGTGCAAAGTGAATGGAGTGTTGCTTCACTTTCTAAATGCTGTACTTTCAGAGAAAATCACTTCCCATTGAATGTGCCTTAAGCTACTTACAAGCATTCACCAGCAACTCACATGAGTGTCTCTGAAAGAGAAGCAGTCTGTTCCAACTCTTCAATTCACTGTGCGAAGTGAATAGAGTGTTGCGTCACTTTCTAAATGCTGGACTTTCAGAGAAAATCACTTTCCTTTCAAAGTACCTTAAGCTACTTACAAGCATTCACCAGCAACTCACATGAGTTTCTCTGAAAGAGAAGCAGTCTGTTCCAACACTTCAATTCATTGGGCGAAGTGAATGTGTTGTTGTTTCACTTTCTAAATGCTGTACTTTCAGAGAAAATCACTTTCCTTTGAAAGTGCCTTAAGCTACTTACAAGTATTCACCAGCAACTCACATGCATTTCTCTGAAAATAAGCAGTTTGTTCCAACACTTCAATTCACTGTGCAAAGTGAATGGAGTGTTGCTTCACTTTCAAAGTGCTGTACTATCAGAGAAAATCAATTCCTTTTGAAACTGCCTTAAGCTACTTACAAGCATTCACCAGCAAATCGCATGCGTTTCTCTGAAAGAGAAGCAGTCTGTTCCAACACTTCAATTCACTGTGCGAAGTGAATGGAGTGTTGCTTCACTTTCTAAGTGCTGTACTTTCAGAGAAAATCACTTTCTTTGAAAGTGGCTTAAGCTGCTTACAAGCATTCACCAGCAACTCACATGAGTTTCTCTGAAAGAGAAGCAGTCTGTTCCAACACTTCAATTCACTGGGCAAAGTGAATGGAGTGTTGATTCACTTTCTAAATGCTGTACTTTCAGAGAAAATCACTTTACTTTGAAAGTGACTTAAGCTACTAACAAGCATTCACCAGCAACTCACATGAGTTTCTCTGAAAGAGAAGCGGTCTGTTCCAACACTACAATTCACTGTGCGAAGTGAATGTGTTGTTGTTTCACTTTCTAAATGCTGTACTTTCAGAGAAAATCACTCTTCTTTGAAAGTGCCTTAAGCTACTTACAAGCATTCACCAACAACTCTCATGCATTACTCTGAAAGAGAAGCAGTCTGTTCCAACACTTCAATTCAATGTGCGAAGTGAATGGAGTGTTGATTCACTTTCTAAATGCTGTACTTTCAGAAAAAATCATTTTCCTTTGACACTGCCTTAAGCTACCTACAAGCATTCACCAGCATCTCACATGCATTTTTCTGAAAGAGAAGCAGTCTGTTCCAACACTTCAATTCACTGTGCGAAGTCAATGGAGTGTTGCGTCACTTTCTAAATACTGTAGTTACAGAAAAAATCATTTTCCTTTGAATGTGCCTTAAGTTACTTACAAGCATTCACAAGAAACTCACATGCGTTTCTCTGAAAGAGAAGCAGTCTGTTCCAACACTTCAATTCACTGTGCGAAGTCAATGGAGTGTTACTTCACTTTCTAAATACTGTATTTACAGAAAAAATCATTTTCCTTTGAATGTGCCTTAAGTTACTTACAAGCATTCACAAGAAACTCACATGCGTTTCTCTGAAAGAGAAGCAGTCTGTTCCAACACTTCAATTCATTGTGCGAAGTCAATGGAGTGTTACTTCACTTTCTAAATACTGTAGTTATAGAAAAAATCATTTTCCTTTGAATGTGCCTTAAGTTACTTACAAGCATTCACAAGAAACTCACATGCGTTACTCTGAAAGAGAAGCAGTCTGTCCCAACACTTCAATTCACTGTGCAAAGTGAATGGAGTGTTACTTCACTTTCTAAATGCTGTACTTTCAGAGAAAATCACTTTCCTTTGAAACTACCTTATGATACTTAGAAGCATTCACAAGAAACTAACATGCGCTTCTCTGAAAGAGAAGCAGTCTGTTCCAACACATCAATTCACTGTGCAAAGTGAATGGAGTGTTGATTCACTTTCTAAACGCTGTACTTTCAGAGAAAATCACTTTCCTTTGAAACTGCCTTAAGCTACTTACAAGCATTCACGAGACTCAGAATCATTTTTCTGAAAGAGAAGCAGTCTGTTCCAACACTTCAATTCACTGTGCGAAGTCAATGGAGTGTTACTTCACATTCTAAATGCTGTAGTTACAGAGAAAATCACTTTCCTTTGAATGTGCCTTAAGTTACTTACAAGCATTCACAAGAAACTCACATGCATTTCTCTGAAAGAGAAGCAGTCTTTTCCAACACATCAATTCACTGTGCAAAGTGAATGCAATGTTGATTCACTTTCTTAATGCTGTACTTTCAGAGAAAATCACTTTCCTTTGAAAGTGCCTTAAGCTACTTACAAGCATTTTGTAGAAACTCAAATGCGTTTCTCTGAAAGAGAAGGAGTCTGTCCCAACATTTCAATTCACTGTGCGAAGAGAATGGAGTGTTGCTTCACTTTCTAAATTCTGTACTTTCAGAGAAAATCACTTTCCTTTGAAAGTGCCTTAAGCTAATTGGAAGCATTCACAAGAAACTCTCATGCATTTCTCTGAAAGTGAAGCCGTCTGTTCCAATACTTCAATTCACTGTGCGAAGTGAATGGAGTGTTGCTTCACTTTCTAAATGCTGTCCTTTCAGAGAAAATCACTTTCCTTTGAAAGTGCCATAAGCTACTTAAAAGCATTCACCTGCAACTCACATGAGTTTCTCTGAAAGAGAAGCAGTCTGTTCCAACAATTCAATTCACTGTGCGAAGTGAATGAAGTGATGCTTCACTTTCTAAATGCTATACTTTCAGAGAAAATCACTTTCCTTTCAAAGTACCTTAAGTTACTTACAAGAATTCACCAGCAACTCACATGAGTTTCTCTGAAAGAGAAGCTGTCTGTTCCAATACTTCAATTCACTGTGCGAAGTTTATGTGTTGTTTTTTCACTTTCTAAAAGCTGTACTTTCAGAGAAAATCACTTTCCTTTGAAAGTGCCTTAAGCTACTTACAAGTATTCACCAGCAACTCACTTGCATTTCCTTGAAAAAAAGCAGTCTGTTCCATCACTTCAATTCACTGTGCAAAGTGAATGGAGTGTTGCTTCACTTTCAAAGTGCTGTACGATCAGAGAAAATCAATTCCTTTTGAAACTGCCTTAAGCTACTTACAAGCATTCACCAGCAAATCGCATGCGTTTCTCTGAAAGAGAAGCAGTCTGTTCCAACACTTCAATTCACTGTGCGAAGTGAATGGAGTGTTGCTTCACTTTCTAAGTGCTGTACTTTCAGAGAAAATCACTTTCTTTGAAAGCGGCTTAAGCTGCTTACAAGCATTCACCAGCAACTCACATGAGTTTCTCTGAAAGAGAAGCAGTCTGTTCCAACACTTCAATTCACTGGGCAAAGTGAATGGAGTGTTGATTCACTTTCTAAATGCTGTACTTTCAGAGAAAATCACTTTCCTTTGAAAGTGCCTTAAGCTACTAACAAGCATTCACCAGCAACTCACATGAGTTTCTCTGAAAGAGAAGCAGTCTGTTCCAACACTACAATTCACTGTGCGAAGTGCATGTGTTGTTGTTTCACTTTCTAAATGCTGTACTTTCAGAGAAAATCACACTTCTTTGAAAGTGCCTTAAGCTACTTACAAGCATTCACCAACAACTCTCATGCATTACTCTGAAAGAGAAGCAGTCTGTTCCAACACTTCAATTCACTGTGCGAAGTGAATGGAGTGTTGCTTCACTTTCTAAGTGCTGTACTTTCAGAGAAAATCACTTTCTTTGAAAGTGGCTTAAGCTGCTTACAAGCATTCACCAGCAACTCACATGAGTTTCTCTGAAAGAGATGCAGTTTGTTCCAACACTTCAATTCACTGGGTAAAGTGAATGGAGTGTTGATTCACTTTCTAAATGCTGTACTTTCAGAGAAAATCACTTTACTTTGAAAGTGACTTAAACTACTAACAAGCATTCACCAGCAACTCACATGAGTTTCTCTGAAAGAGAAGCGGTCTGTTCCAACACTACAATTCACTGTGCGAAGTGAATGTGTTGTTGTTTCACTTTCTAAATGCTGTACTTTCAGAGAAAATCACTCTTCTTTGAAAGTGCCTTAAGCTACTTACAAGCATTCACCAACAACTCTCATGCATTACTCTGAAAGAGAAGCAGTCTGTTCCAACACTTCAATTCAATGTGCGAAGTGAATGGAGTGTTGATTCACTTTCTAAATGCTGTACTTTCAGAAAAAATCATTTTCCTTTGACACTGCCTTAAGCTACCTACAAGCATTCACCAGCATCTCACATGCATTTTTCTGAAATAGAAGCAGTCTGTTCCAACACTTCAATTCACTGTGCGAAGTCAATGGAGTGTTGCGTCACTTTCTAAATACTGTAGTTACAGAAAAAATCATTTTCCTTTGAATGTGCCTTAAGTTACTTACAAGCATTCACAAGAAACTCACATGCGTTTCTCTGAAAGAGAAGCAGTCTGTTCCAACACTTCAATTCACTGTGCGAAGTCAATGGAGTGTTACTTCACTTTCTAAATACTGTAGTTACAGAAAAAATCATTTTCCTTTGAATGTGCCTTAAGTTACTTACAAGCATTCACAAGAAACTCACATGCGTTTCTCTGAAAGAGAAGCAGTCTGTTCCAACACTTCAATTCATTGTGCGAAGTCAATGGAGTGTTACTTCACTTTCTAAATACTGTAGTTACAGAAAAAATCATTTTCCTTTGAATGTGCCTTAAGTTACTTACAAGCATTCACAAGAAACTCACATGCGTTACTCTGAAAGAGAAGCAGTCTGTCCCAACACTTCAATTCACTGTGCAAAGTGAATGGAGTGTTACTTCACTTTCTAAATGCTGTACTTTCAGAGAAAATCACTTTCCTTTGAAACTACCTTATGATACTTAGAAGCATTCACAAGAAACTAACATGCGCTTCTCTGAAAGAGAAGCAGTCTGTTCCAACACATCAATTCACTGTGCAAAGTGAATGGAGTGTTGATTCACTTTCTAAACGCTGTACTTTCAGAGAAAATCACTTTCCTTTGAAACTGCCTTAAGCTACTTACAAGCATTCACGAGACTCAGAATCATTTTTCTGAAAGAGAAGCAGTCTGTTCCAACACTTCAATTCACTGTGCGAAGTCAATGGAGTGTTACTTCACTTTCTAAATGCTGTAGTTACAGAGAAAATCACTTTCCTTTGAATGTGCCTTAAGTTACTTACAAGCATTCACAAGAAACTCACATGCATTTCTCTGAAAGAGAAGCAGTCTTTTCCAACACATCAATTCACTGTGCAAAGTGAATGCAATGTTGATTCACTTTCTTAATGCTGTACTTTCAGAGAAAATCACTTTCCTTTGAAAGTGCCTTAAGCTACTTACAAGCATTTTGTAGAAACTCAAATGCGTTTCTCTGAAAGAGAAGGAGTCTGTCCCAACATTTCAATTCACTGTGCGAAGAGAATGGAGTGTTGCTTCACTTTCTAAATTCTGAACTTTCAGAGAAAATCAATTTCCTTTGAAAGTGCCTTAAGCTAATTGGAAGCATTCACAAGAAACTCTCATGCATTTCTCTGAAAGTGAAGCCGTCTGTTCCAATACTTCAATTCACTGTGCGAAGTGAATGGAGTGTTGCTTCACTTTCTAAATGCTGTCCTTTCCGAGAAAATCACTTTCCTTTGAAAGTGCCATAAGCTACTTACAAGCATTCACCTGCAACTCACATGAGTTTCTCTGAAAGAGAAGCAGTCTGTTCCAACAATTCAATTCACTGTGCGAAGTGAATGGAGTGATGCTTCACTTTCTAAATGCTATACTTTCAGAGAAAATCACTTTCCTTTCAAAGTACCTTAAGTTACTTACAAGAATTCACCAGCAACTCACATGAGTTTCTCTGAAAGAGAAGCTGTCTGTTCCAATACTTCAATTCACTGTGTGAAGTTTATGTGTTGTTTTTTCACTTTCTAAAAGCTGTACTTTCAGAGAAAATCACTTTCCTTTGAAAGTGCCTTAAGCTACTTACAAGTATTCACCAGCAACTCACTTGCATTTCCTTGAAAAAAAGCAGTCTGTTCCATCACTTCAATTCACTGTGCAAAATGAATGGAGTGTTGCTTCACTTTCAAAGTGCTGTACTATCAGAGAAAATCAATTCCTTTTGAAACTGCCTTAAGCTACTTACAAGCATTCACCAGCAAATCGCATGCGTTTCTCTGAAAGAGAAGCAGTCTGTTCCAACACTTCAATTCACTGTGCGAAGTGAATGGAGTGTTGCTTCACTTTCTAAGTGCTGTACTTTCAGAGAAAATCACTTTCTTTGAAAGTGGCTTAAGCTGCTTACAAGCATTCACCAGCAACTCACATGAGTTTCTCTGAAAGAGAAGCAGTCTGTTCCAACACTTCAATTCACTGGGCAAAGTGAATGGAGTGTTGATTCACTTTCTAAATGCTGTACTTTCAGAGAAAATCACTTTCCTTTGAAAGTGCCTTAAGCTACTAACAAGCATTCACCAGCAACTCACATGAGTTTCTCTGAAAGAGAAGCAGTCTGTTCCAACACTACAATTCACTGTGCGAAGTGCATGTGTTGTTGTTTCACTTTCTAAATGCTGTACTTTCAGAGAAAATCACTCTTCTTTGAAAGTGCCTTAAGCTACTTACAAGCATTCACCAACAACTCTCATGCATTACTCTGAAAGAGAAGCAGTCTGTTCCAACACTTAAATTCAATGTGCGAAGTGAATGGAGTGTTGATTCACTTTCTAAATGCTGTACTTTCAGAAAAAATCATTTTCCTTTGACACTGCCTTAAGCTACCTACAAGCATTCACTAGCATCTCACATGCATTTCTCTGAAAGAGAAGCAGTCTGTTCCAACACTTCAAATCACTGTGCGAAGTCAATGGAGTGTTGCGTCACTTTCTAAATACTGTAGTTACAGAAAAAATCATTTTCCTTTGAATGTGCCTTAAGTTACTTACAAGCATTCACAAGAAACTCTCATGCATTTCTCTGAAAGAGAAGCAGTCTGTTCCAACACTTCAATTCACTGTGCGAAGTCAATGGAGTGTTACTTCACTTTCTAAATACTGTAGTTACAGAAAAAATCATTTTCCTTTGAATGTGCCTTAAGTTACTTACAAGCATTCACAAGAAACTCACATGCGTTTCTCTGAAAGAGAAGCAGTCTGTTCCAACACTTCAATTCATTGTGCGAAGTCAATGGAGTGTTACTTCACTTTCTAAATACTGTAGTTACAGAAAAAATCATTTTCCTTTGAATGTGCCTTAAGTTACTTACAAGCATTCACAAGAAACTCACATGCGTTTCTCTGAAAGAGAAGCAGTCTGTCCCAACACTTCAATTCACTGTGCAAAGTGAATGGAGTGTTACTTCACTTTCTAAATGCTGTACTTTCAGAGAAAATCACTTTCCTTTGAAACTGCCTTATGATACTTAGAAGCATTCACAAGAAACTAACATGCGTTTCTCTGAAAGAGAAGCAGTCTGTTCCAACACATCAATTCACTGTGTGAAGTGAATGGAATGTTGATTCACTTTCTAAACGCTGTACTTTCAGAGAAAATCACTTTCCTTTGAAACTGCCTTAAGCTACTTACGAGCATTCACGAGACTCAGAATCATTTTTCTGAAAGAGAAGCAGTCTGTTCCAACACTTCAATTCACTGTGCGAAGTCAATGGAGTGTTACTTCACTTTCTAAATGCTGTAGTTACAGAGAAAATCACTTTCCTTTGAATGTGCCTTAAGTTACTTACAAGCATTCAGAAGAAACTCACATGCGTTTCTCTGAAAGAGAAGCAGTCTTTTCCAACACATCAATTCACTGTGCAAAGTGAATGCAATGTTGATTCACTTTCTTAATGCTGTACTTTCAGAGAAAATCACTTTCCTTTGAAAGTGCCTTAAGCTACTTACAAGCATTTTGTAGAAACTCAAATGCGTTTCTATGAAAGAGAAGGAGTCTGCCCCAACATTTCAATTCACTGTGCGAAGAGAATGGAGTGTTGCTTCACTTTCTAAATTCTGTACTTTCAGAGAAAATCACTTTCCTTTGAAAGTGCCTTAAGCTAATTGGAAGCATTCACAAGAAACTCTCATGCATTTCTCTGAAAGAGAAGCCGTCTGTTCCAATACTTCAATTCACTGTGCGAACTGAATTGAGTGTTGCTTCACTTTCTAAATGCTGTCCTTTCAGAGAAAATCACTTTCCTTTGAAAGTGCCATAAGCTACTTACAAGCATTCACCTGAAACTCACATGAGTTTCTCTGAAAGAGAAGCAGTCTGTTCCAACAATTCAATTCACTGTGCGAAGTGAATGGAGTGATGCTTCACTTTCTAAATGCTATACTTTCAGAGAAAATCACTTTCCTTTCAAAGTACCTTAAGTTACTTACAAGCATTCACCAGCAACTCACATGAGTTTCTCTGAAAGAGAAGCAGTCTGTTCCAATACTTCAATTCACTGTGCGAAGTTTATGTGTTGTTGTTTCACTTTCTAAAAGCTGTACTTTCAGAGAAAATCACTTTCCTTTGAAAGTGCCTTAAGCTACTCACATGCATTTACCAGCAACTCACATGCATTTCTCTGAAAGAGAAGCAGTCTGTTCCAAAACTTCAATTCACTGTGCGAAGTGAATGGAGTGTTGCTTCACTTTCTAAATGCTGTTCTTTCAGAGAAAATCACTTTCCTTTGCAAGTGCATTAAGCTACATACAAACATTCACCAGCAACTCACATGAGTTTCTCTGAAAGAAAAGCAGTCTTTTGCAACATTTCAATTCACTGTGCGATGTGAATGGAGTGTTTATTCACTTTCTAAATGCTGTACTTTCAGAGAAAATCACTTTCCTTTGAAAGTGCCTTACGCCAATTACAAGCATTCACCAGCAACTCACATGAGTTTCTCCTAAAGGGAAGCAGTCTGTTCCAACACCACAATTCGTTGTCCAAAGTGACTGGAGTCTTACTTCACTTTCTAAATGCTGTAGTTACAGAGAAAAACACTTTCCTTTGAAAGTGCCTTAAGCTACTTACAAGCTTTCACCAGCAACACACATGCATTTCTCTGAAAGACAAGCAGTCTGTTCCAACACTTCAACTCACTGTGCGAAGTGAATGGAGTGTTGCTTCACTTTGTAAAGGCTGTACTTTCAGAGAAAATCACTTTCGTTTGAAACTGCCTTAAGCTACTTACAAGCATTCACCAGAAACTCACATGCATTTCTCTGAAAGAGAAGCAGTCTGTTCCAACACTTCAATTCACTGTGCGAAGTGAATGGAGTGTTGCTTCACTTTCTAAATGCTGTCCTTTCAGAGAAAATCACTTTCCTTTGAAAGTGCCTTAAGCAACTTGCAAGCATTCACAAGAAACACTAATGCGTTTCTATGAAAGAGAAGCACTCTGTTCCAACACTTCAATTTACTGTGCGAAGTGAATGGAGTGTTGCTTCTCTTTCTAAATGCTGTCCTTTCAGAGAAAATCACTTTCCTTTGAAAGTGCCTTAAGCAACTTGCAAGCATTCACAAGAAACACTAATGCGTTTCTATGAAAGAGAAGAACTCTGTTCCAACACTTCAACTCACTGTGCGAAGTGAATGGAGTTTTCCTTCACTTTCAAAATGCTGTAATTACAGAGAAAATTACTTTCTTTTGAAAGTGCCTTAATCTACTTACAAGCATTCACCAGCAACTCACATGCAATTCACTGGAAGAGTAGCAGCCTGTTCAAACACTTCAATTCACTGTGCGAAGTGAATGGAGTGTTGCTTCACTTTCTAAATGCTGTACTTTTAGAGAAAATCACTTTCCTTTGAAAGTGCCTTAAGCTACTTACAAGCATTCAACAGAAATTCATATGCGTTTTTCTGAAAGAGAAGCAGTCTGTTCCAACACTTCAATTCACTGTGCGAAGTGAATGGAGTGTTGCTTCACTTTCTAAATACTGTCCTTTCAGAGAAAATCACTTTCCTTTGAAAGTGCCTTAAGCTACTTACAAGCATTCACAAAAAACTCACATGCATTTCCCTGAAAGAGAAGCAGTCTGTTCCAACACTTCAATTTACTGTGCGAAGTGAATGGAGTGTTGCTTCTCTTTCTAAATGCTGTCCTTTTAGAGAATGTCAGTCTCTTTTGAAACTGCCTGAAGCGACTTACAAGCATTCACAAGAAACTAACATCTGTTTCTTTGAAAGAGAAAGTCTGTTCCAAGACTTCAAATCACTGTTCAAAGTGAATGGAGTGTTCCTTCACATTCTAAATGGAGTAGTTTCAGAGAAAATCAATTTCCTTTGAAAGTGCTTTAAGCTACTTATAAGCGTTCACAGGAAACTCAAATGTGTTTCTCTGAAAGAGAAGCTGTCTGTTCCAACACTTCAATTCACTGTGCGAAGTGAATGGAGTGTTGTTTCACTTTCTAAATGGTGTCCTTTCAGAGAAAATCACTTTCCTTTGAAAGTGCCTTAAGCTACTTACAAGCATTCACAAGAAACTCACAAGCATTTTTCTGAAAGAGAAGCTGTCTGTTACAACACTTCAATTCACTGTGCCAAGTGAATGGAGTGTTGCTTCACTTTCTAAATGCTGTCCTTTCAGAGAAAATCACTTTCTTTGAAAGTGCCTTAAGCTACTTACAAGCATTCACAAGAAACTCCCATGCATTTCTCTGAAAGAGAAGCAGTGAGTTCCAACACTTAAATTCACTGTGCGAAGTGAATGGAGTGTGGCTTCACCTTCTAAATGCTGTCCTTCCAGAGAAATTCACATTCCTTTGAAAGTGCCTTAAGCTACTTACAAGCATTCAACAGAAATTCATATGCGTTTCTCTGAAAGAGAAGCAGTCTGTTCCAACACTACAATTCATTATGCGCAGTGAATGGAGTGTTGCTTCACTTTCTAAATGCTGTACTTTCAGAGAAAATCACTTTCCTTTGAAAGTGCCTTAAGCTACTTACAAGCATTCACAAGAAACTCACATGCATTTCTCTGAAAAAGAAGCAGTCTGTTCCAACACTTCAATTCACTGTGCGAAGTGAATGGAGTGTTGCTTCACTTTCTAAATACTGTCCTTTCAGAGAAAATCACTTTCCTTTGAAAGTGCCTTAAGCTACTTACAAGCATTCACAAGAAACTCACATGCATTTCTCTGAAAGAGAAGCAGTCTGTTCCAACACTTCAATTTACTGTGCGAAGTGAATGGAGTGTTGCTTCTCTTTCTAAATGCTGTCCTTTTAGAGAATGTCAGTCTCTTTTGAAACTGCCTGAAGCGACTTACAAGCATTCACAAGAAACTAACATCTGTTTCTTTGAAAGAGAAAGTCTGTTCCAAGACTTCAAATCACTGTTCAAAGTGAATGGAGTGTTCCTTCACATTCTAAATGGAGTAGTTTCAGAGAAAATCAATTTCCTTTGAAAGTGCCTTAAGCTACTTACAAGCGTTCACAGGAAACTCAAATGCGTTTCTCTGAAAGAGAAGCTGTCTGTTCCAACACTTCAATTCACTGTGCGAAGTGAATGGAGTGTTGTTTCACTTTCTAAATGCTGTCCTTTCAGAGAAAATCACTTTCCTTTGAAAGTGCCTTAAGCTACTTACAAGCGTTCACAAGAAACTCACAAGCATTTTTCTGAAAGAGAAGCTGTCTGTTCCAACACTTCAATTCACTGTGCGATGTGAATGGAGTGTTGCTTCACTTTCTAAATGCTGTACTTTCAGAGAAAATCACATTCCTTTGAAAGTGCCTTAAGCTACTTACAAGCATTCACAAGAAACTCACATGCATTTCTCTGAAAAAGAAGCAGTCTGTTCCAACACTTCAATTCACTGTGCGAAGTGAATGGAGTGTTGCACCACTTTGTAAATGCTCTCCTTTTAGAGAAATCACTTTCTTTTGAAACAGCCTGAAGCAACTTTCAAGCATTCACAAGAATATCACATCTGTTTTTCTGAAAGAGAAACAGTCTGTTCCAACACTTCAATTCACAGTGCGAAGTGAATAGAGTGTTCCTTCACATTCTAAATGCTGTAGTTTCAGAGAAAATCACTTTCCTTTGAAAGTGCCTTAAGCTACTTACAAGCATTTACCAGCAACTCACATGAGTTTCTCTGAAAGAAAAGCAGTCTGTTCCATCTCTTCAATTCACTGTGCGAAGTGGATGGAGTGTTGCGTCACTTTCAAAATGCTGTACTTTCAGAGAAAATCACTTTCCTTTGAAACTGCCTTAAACTACTTACAAACATTCACCAGTAACTCACATGAGTTTCTCTGAAAGAAAAGCAGTCTGTTCCATCTCTTCAATTCACTATGCGAAGTGGATGGAGTGTTGCGTCACTTTTTTAATGCTGTACTTTCAGAGAAAATCACTTTCCTTTGAAAGTGCCTTAAGCTACTTACAAGCATTTTGTAGAAACTCAAATGCGTTTCTCTGAAAGAGAAGGAGTCTGTCCCAACATTACAATTCACTGTGCGAAGAGAATGGAGTGTTGCTTCACTTTCTAAATTCTGTACTTTCAGAGAAAATCACTTTCCTTTGAAAGTGCCTTATGCTAATTGGAAGCATTCACAAGAAACTCTCATGCATTTCTCTGAAAGAGAAGCCGTCTGTTTCAATACTTCAATTCACTGTGCGAAGTGAATGGAGTGTTGCTTCACTTTCTAAATGCTGTCCTTTCAGAGAAAATCACTTTCCTTTGAAAGTGCCATAAGCTACTTGCAAGCATTCACCTGCAGCTCACATGAGTTTCTCTGAAAGAGAAGCAGTCTGTTCCAACAATTCAATTCACTGTGGAAGTGAATGGAGTGATGCTTCACTTTCTAAATGCTATACTTTCAGAGAAAATCACTTTCCTTTCAAAGTACCTTAAGTTACTTACAAGCATTCACCAGCAACTCACATAAGTTTCTCTGAAAGAGAAGCAGTCTGTTCCAATACTTCAATTCACTGTGTGAAGTTTATGTGTTGTTGTTTCACTTTCTAAAAGCTGTACTTTCAGAGAAAATCACTTTCCTTTGAAAGTACCTTAAGCTACTCACATGCATTTACCAGCAACTCACATGCATTTCTCTGAAAGAGAAGCAGTCTGTTCAAACACTTCAATTCACTGTGCGAAGTGAATGGAGTGTTGCGTCACTTTCTAAATGCTGTTCTTTCAGAGAAAATCACTTTCGTTTGAAAGTTCCTTAAGATACTTGCATGCATTCACCAGCAACTCACATGCATTTCTCTGAAAGAGAAGCAGTCTGTTCCAACACTTCAATTCACTGTGCGAAGTGAATGGAGTGTTGCTTCACTTTCTAAATGCTGTACTTTCAGAGAAAATCACTTTCCTTTGCAAGTGCATTAAGGTACAAACAAGCATTCACCAGCAACTCACATGAGTTTCTCTGAAAGAGAAGCAGTCTGTAGCAACATTTCAATTCACTGTGCGAAGTGAATGGAGTGTTGCTCGACTTTCTAAATGCTCTCCTTTTAGAGAAATCACTTTCTTTTGAAACAGCCTGAAGCAACTTTCAAGCATTCACAAGAAAATCACATCTGTTTCTCTCAAAGAGAAACAGTCTGTTCCAACACTTCAATTCACCGTGCGAAGTGAATAGAGTGTTCCTTCACATTCTAAATGCTGTAGTTTCAGAGAAAATCACTTTCCTTTGAAAGTGCCTTAAGCTACTTACAAGAATTCAACAGAAATTCACATGCGTTTTTCTGAAAGAGAAGCAGTCTGTTCCAACACTTCAATTCACTGTGCGAAGTGCATGTGTTGTTGTTTCACTTTCTAAATGCTGTACTTTCAGAGAAAATCACTCTTCTTTGAAAGTGCCTTAAGCTACTTACAAGCATTCACCAACAACTCTCATGCATTACTCTGAAAGAGAAGCAGTCTGTTCCAACACTTCAATTCAATGTGGGAAGTGAATGGAGTGTTGATTCACTTTCTGAATGCTGTACTTTCAGAAAAAATCATTTTCCTTTGACACTGCCTTAAGCTACATACAAGCATTCACCAGCATCTCACATGCATTTCTCTGAAAGAGAAGCAGTCTGTTCCAACACTTCAATTCACTGTGCGAAGTCAATGGAGTGTTGCGTCACTTTCTAAATACTGTAGTTACAGAAAAAATCATTTTCCTTTGAATGTGCCTTAAGTTACTTACAAGCATTCACAAGAAACTCACATGCGTTTCTCTGAAAGAGAAGCAGTCTGTTCCAACACTTCAATTCACTGTGCGAAGTCAATGGAGTGTTACTTCACTTTCTAAATACTGTAGTTACAGAAAAAATCATTTTCCTTTGAATGTGCCTTAAGTTACTTACAAGCATTCACAAGAAACTCACATGCGTTTCTCTGAAAGAGAAGCAGTCTGTTCCAACACTTCAATTCATTGTGCGAAGTCAATGGAGTGTTACTTCACTTTCTAAATACTGTAGTTACAGAAAAAATCATTTTCCTTTGAATGTGCCTTAAGTTACTTACAAGCATTCACAAGAAACTCACATGCGTTTCTCTGAAAGAGAAGCAGTCTGTCCCAACACTTCAATTCACTGTGCAAAGTGAATGGAGTGTTACTTCACTTTCTAAATGCTGTACTTTCAGAGAAAATCACTTTCCTTTGAAACTGCCTTATGATACTTAGAAGCATTCACAAGAAACTAACATGCGTTTCTCTGAAAGAGAAGCAGTCTGTTCCAACACATCAATTCACTGTGTGAAGTGAATGGAATGTTGATTCACTTTCTAAACACTGTACTTTCAGAGAAAATCACTTTCCTTTGTAACTGCCTTAAGCTACTTACAAGCATTCACGATACTCAGAATCATTTTTCTGAAAGAGAGGCAGTCAGTTCCAACACTTCAATTCACTGTGCGAAGTCAATGGAGTGTTACTTCACTTTCTAAATGCTGTAGTTACAGAGAAAATCACTTTCCTTTGAATGTGCCTTAAGTTACTTACAAGCATTCACAAGAAACTCACATGCGTTTCTCTGAAAGAGAAGCAGTCTTTTCCAACACATCAATTCACTGTGCAAAGTGAATGCAATGTTGATTCACTTTCTTAATGCTGTACTTTCAGAGAAAATCACTTTCCTTTGAAAGTGCCTTAAGCTACTTACAAGCATTTTGTAGAAACTCAAATGCGTTTCTATGAAAGAGAAGGAGTCTGCCCCAACATTTCAATTCACTGTGCGAAGAGAATGGAGTGTTGCTTCACTTTCTAAATTCTGTACTTTCAGAGAAAATCACTTTCCTTTGAAAGTGCCTTAAGCTAATTGGAAGCATTCACAAGAAACTCTCATGCATTTCTCTGAAAGAGAAGCCGTCTGTTCCAATACTTCAATTCACTGTGCGAAGTGAATGGAGTGTTGCTTCACTTTCTAAATGCTGTCCTTTCAGAGAAAATCACTTTCCTTTGAAAGTGCCATAAGCTACTTACAAGCATTCACCTGCAACTCACATGAGTTTCTCTGAAAGAGAAGCAGTCTGTTCCAACAATTCAATTCACTGTGCGAAGTGAATGGAGTGATGCTTCACTTTCTAAATGCTATACTTTCAGAGAAAATCACTTTCCTTTCAAAGTACCTTAAGTTACTTACAAGCATTCACCAGCAACTCACATGAGTTTCTCTGAAAGAGAAGCAGTCTGTTCCAATACTTCAATTCACTGTGCGAAGTTTATGTGTTGTTGTTTCACTTTCTAAAAGCTGTACTTTCAGAGAAAATCACTTTCCTTTGAAAGTGCCTTAAGCTACTCACATGCATTTACCAGCAACTCACATGCATTTCTCTAAAAGAGAAGCAGTCTGTTCCAAAACTTCAATTCACTGTGCGAAGTGAATGGAGTGTTGCTTCACTTTCTAAATGCAGTTCTTTCAGAGAAAATCACTTTTCTTTGCAAGTGCATTAAGCTACATACAAGCATTCACCAGCAACTCACATGAGTTTCTCTGAAAGAAAAGCAGTCTGTTGCAACATTTCAATTCACTGTGCGATGTGAATGGAGTGTTTATTCACTTTCTAAATGCTGTACTTTCAGAGAAAATCACTTTCCTTTGAAAGTGCCTTACGCTAATTACAAGCATTCACCAGCAACTCACATGAGTTTCTCCTAAAGGGAAGCAGTCTGTTCCAACACCACAATTCGTTGTCCAAAGTGACTGGAGTCTTACTTCACTTTCTAAATGCTGTAGTTACAGAGAAAAACACTTTCCTTTGAAAGTGCCTTAAGCTACTTACAAGCTTTCACCAGCAACACACATGCATTTCTCTGAAAGACAAGCAGTCTGTTCCAACACTTCAACTCACTGTGCGAAGTGAATGGAGTGTTGCTTCACTTTGTAAAGGCTGTACTTTCAGAGAAAATCACTTTCGTTTGAAACTGCCTTAAGCTACTTACAAGCATTCACCAGAAACTCACATGCATTTCTCTGAAAGAGAAGCAGTCTGTTCCAACACTTCAATTCACTGTGCGAAGTGAATGGAGTTTTCCTTCACTTTCAAAATGCTGTAATTACAGAGAAAATTACTTTCCTTTGAAAGTGCCTTAATCTACTTACAAGCATTCACCAGCAACTCACATGCAATTCACTGGAAGAGTAGCAGCCTGTTCAAACACTTCAATTCACTGTGCGAAGTGAATGGAGTGTTGCTTCACTTTCTAAATGCTGTACTTTTAGAGAAAATCACTTTCCTTTGAAAGTGCCTTAAGCTACTTATAAGCATTTTGTAGAAATTCAAATGCGTTTCTCTGAAAGAGAAGTAGTCTGTTCCAACATTTCAATTCACTGTTAAAAGAGAATGGAGTGTTGCTTCACTTTCTAAATTCTGTACTTTCAGAGAAAATCACTTTCCTTTGAAAGTGCCTTAAGCTAATTGGAAGCATTCTCAAGAAACTCTCATGCATTTCTCTGAAAGGGAAGCCGTCTGTTCCAACACTTCAATTCACTGTGCGAAGTGAATGGAGTGTTGCTTCACTTTCTAAATGCTGTCCTTTCAGAGAAAATCACTTTCCTTTGAAAGTGCCATAGGCTACTTACAAGCATTCACCAGCAACTCACATGAGTTTCTCAGAAAGAAAAGCAGTCTGTTCCAACACTTCAGTTCACTGTGCGAAGTGAATGGAGTGTTGCTTCACTTTCTAAATACTGTCCTTTCAGAGAAAATCACTTTCCTTTGAAAGTGACTTAAGCTACTTACAAGCATTCACAAGAAACTCACATGCATTTCTCTGAAAGAGAAGCAGTCTGTTCCAACACTTCAATTTACTGTGCGAAGTGAATGGAGTGTTGCTTCTCTTTCTAAATGCTGTCCTTTTAGAGAATGTCAGTCTCTTTTGAAACTGCCTGAAGCGACTTACAAGCATTCACAAGAAACTAACATCTGTTTCTTTGAAAGAGAAAGTCTGTTCCAAGACTTCAAATCACTGTGCAAAGTGAATGGAGTGTTCCTTCACATTCTAAATGGAGTAGTTTCAGAGAAAATCAATTTCCTTTGAAAGTGCCTTAAGCTACTTACAAGCGTTCACAGGAAACTCAAATGCGTTTCTCTGAAAGAGAAGCTGTCTGTTCCAACACTTCAATTCACTGTGCGAAGTGAATGGAGTGTTGTTTCACTTTCTAAATGCTGTCCTTTCAGAGAAAATCACTTTCCTTTGAAAGTGCCTTAAGCTAATTTCAAGCATTCACAAGAAACTCAAAAGCATTTTTCTGAAAGAGAAGCTGTCTGTTCCAACACTTCAATTCACTGTGCGATGTGAATGGAGTGTTGCTTCACTTTCTAAATGCTGTACTTTCAGAGAAAATCACATTCCTTTGAAAGTGCCTTAAGCTACTTACAAGCATTCACAAGAAACTCACATGCATTTCTCTGAAAAAGAAGCAGTCTGTTCCAACACTTCAATTCACTGTGCGAAGTGAATGGAGTGTTGCTACACTTTGTAAATGCTCTCCTTTTAGAGAAATAACTTTCTTTTGAAACAGCCTGAAGCAACTTTCAAGCATTCACAAGAATATCACATCTGTTTTTCTGAAAGAGAAACAGTCTGTTCCAACACTTCAATTCACTGTGCGAAGTGAATAGAGTGTTCCTTCACATTCTAAATGCTGTAGTTTCAGAGAAAATCACTTTCCTTTGAAAGTGCCTTAAGCTACTTACAAGCATTTACCAGCAACTCACATGAGTTTCTCTGAAAGAAAAGCAGTCTGTTCCATCTCTTCAATTCACTGTGCGAAGTGGATGGAGTGTTGCGTCACTTTCAAAATGCTGTACTTTCAGAGAAAATCACTTTCCTTTGAAACTGCCTTAAACTACTTACAAACATTCACCAGCAACTCACATGAGTTTCTCTGAAAGAAAAGCAGTCTGTTCCATCTCTTCAATTCACTGTGCGAAGTAGATGGAGTGTTGCGTCACTTTCTTAATGCTGTACTTTAAGAGAAAATCACTTACCTTTGAAAGTGCCTTAAGCTACTTACAAGCATTTTGTAGAAACTCAAATGCGTTTCTCTGAAAGAGAAGGAGTCTGTCCCAACATTACAATTCACTGTGCGAAGAGAATGGAGTGTTGCTTCACTTTCTAAATTCTGTACTTTCAGAGAAAATCACTTTCCTTTGAAAGTGCCTTAAGCTAATTGGAAGCATTCACAAGAAACTCTCATGCATTTCTCTGAAAGAGAAGCCGTCTGTTCCAATACTTCAATTCACTGTGCGAAGTGAATGGAGTGTTGCTTCACTTTCTAAATGCTGTCCTTTCAGAGAAAATCACTTTCCTTTGAAAGTGCCATAAGCTACTTACAAGCATTCACCTGCAACTCACATGAGTTTCTCTGAAAGAGAAGCAGTCTGTTCCAACAATTCAATTCACTGTGGAAGTGAATGGAGTGATGCTTCACTTTCTAAATGCTATACTTTCAGAGAAAATCACTTTCATTTCAAAGTACCTTAAGTTACTTACAAGCATTCACCAGCAACTCACATGAGTGTCTCTGAAAGAGAAGCAGTCTGTTCCAATACTTCAATTCACTGTGCGAAGTTTATGTGTTGTTGTTTCACTTTCTAAAAGCTGTACTTTCAGAGAAAATCACTTTCCTTTGAAAGTACCTTAAGCTAC
Organism: Myodes glareolus; assembly: GCF_982192425.1. Classification (NCBI taxonomy): domain Eukaryota; kingdom Metazoa; phylum Chordata; class Mammalia; order Rodentia; family Cricetidae; genus Myodes; species Myodes glareolus. Next base: position 511,200 of record NW_028263244.1, read on the forward strand.
TCACATGCATTTACCAGCAACTCACATGCATTTCTCTGAAAGAGAAGCAGTCTGTTCCAACACTTCAATTCACTGTGCGAAGTGAATGGAGTGTTGCTTCACTTTCTAAATGCTGTACTTTCAGAGAAAATCACTTTCCTTTGCAAGTGCATTAAGCTACAAACAAGCATTAACCAGCAACTCACATGAGTTTCTCTGAAAGAGAAGCAGTCTGTAGCAACATTTCAATTCACTGTGCGATGTGAATGGAGTGTTTATTCACTTTCTAAATGCTGTACTTTCAGAGAAAATCACTTTCCTTTGAAAGTGCCTTACGCTAATTACAAGCATTCACCAGCAACTCACATGAGTTTCTCCTAAAGGGAAGCAGTCTGTTCCAACACTACAATTCGTTGTCCAAAGTGACTGGAGTCTTACTTCACTTTCTAAATGCTGTAGTTACAGAGAAAAACACTTTCCTTGAAAGTGCCTTAAGCTACTTACAAGCTTTCACCAGCAACACACATGCATTTCTCTGAAAGAAAAGCAGTCTGTTCCAACACTTCAACTCACTGTGCGAAGTGAATGGAGTGTTGCTTCACTTTGTAAAGGCTGTACTTTCAGAGAAAATCACTTTCGTTTGAAACTGCCTTAAGCTACTTACAAGCATTCACCAGAAACTCACATGCATTGCTCTGAAAGAGAAGCAGTCTGTTCCAACACTTCAATTCACTGTGCGAAGTGAATGGAGTTTTCCTTCACTTTAAAATGCTGTAATTACAGAGAAAATTACTTTCCTTTGAAAGTGCCTTAATCTACTTACAAGCATTCACCAGCAACTCACATGCAATTCACTGAAAGAGTAGCAGCCTGTTCAAACACTTCAATTCACTGTGCGAAGTGAATGGACTGTTGCTTCACTTTCTAAATGCTGTACTTTTAGAGAAAATCACTTTCCTTTGAAAGTGCCTTTAGCTACTTATAAGCATTTTGTAGAAATACAAATGCGTTTCTCTGAAAGAGAAGAAGACTGTCCCAACATTTCAATTCACTGTTCGAAGAGAATGGAGTGTTGCTTCACTTTCTAAATTCTGTACTTTCAGAGAAAATCACTTTCCTTTGAAAGTACCTTAAGCTAATTGGAAGCATTCTCAAGAAACTCTCATGCATTTCTCTGAAAGAGAAGCCGTCTGTTCCAACACTTCAATTCACTGTGCGAAGTGAATGGAGTGTTGCTTCACTTTCTAAATGCTGTCCTTTCAGAGAAAATCACTTTCCTTTGAAAGTGCCATAAGCTACTTACAAGCATTCACCAGCAACTCACATGAGTTTCTCTGAAAGAGAAGCAGTCTGTTCCAACACTTCAGTTCACTGTGCGAAGTGAATGAAGTGTTGCTTCACTTTCTAAATGCTGTCCTTTCAGAGAAAATCACTTTCCTTTGAAAGTGCCTTAAACTACTTACAAGCATTCAACAGAAATTCACATGCGTTTTTCTGAAAGAGAAGCAGTCTGTTCCAACACTTCAATTCACTGTGCGAATTGAATGGAGTGATGCTTCACTTTCTAAATACTGTCCATTCAGAGAAAATCACTTTCCTTTGAAAGTGCCTTAAGCTACTTACAAGCACTCACAAGAAACTCACATGCATTTCTCTGAAAGAGAAGCAGTCTGTTCCAACACTTCAATTTACTGTGCGAAGTGAATGGAGTGTTGCTTCACTTTCTAAATGCTGTCCTTTTAGAGAATGTCAGTCTCTTTTGAAACTGCCTGAAGCGACTTACAAGCATTCACAAGAAACTAACATCTGTTTCTTTGAAAGAGAAAGTCTGTTCCAACACTTCAAATCACTGTGCAAAGTGAATGGAGTGTTCCTTCACATTCTAAATGGAGTAGTTTCAGAGAAAATCAATTTCCTTTGAAAGTGCCTTAAGCTACTTACAAGCGTTCACAGGAAACTCAAATGTGTTTCTCTGAAAGAGAAGCTGTCTGTTCCAACACTTCAATTCACTGTGCGAAGTGAATGGAGTGTTGTTTCACTTTCTAAATGCTGTCCTTTCAGAGAAAATCACTTTCCCTTGAAAGTGCCTTAATCTACTTACAAGCATTCACAAGAAACTCACAAGCATTTTTCTGAAAGAGAAGCTGTCTGTTCCAACACTTCAATTCACTGTGCGAAGTGAATGGAGTGTTGCTTCACTTTCTAAATGCTGTCCTTTCAGAGAAAATCACTTTCTTTGAAAGTGCCTTAAGCTACTTACAAGCATTCACAAGAAACTCCCATGCATTTCTCTGAAAGAGAAGCAGTGAGTTCCAACACTTCAATTCACTGTGCGAAGTGAATGGAGTGTGGCTTCACCTTCTAAATGCTGTCCTTCCAGAGAAAATCACATTCCTTTGAAAGTGCCTTAAGCTACTTACAAGCATTCAACAGAAATTCATATGCGTTTCTCTGAAAGAGAAGCAGTCTGTTCCAACACTACAATTCACTATGCGCAGTGAATGGAGTGTTGCTTCACTTTCTAAATGCTGTACTTTCAGAGAAAATCACATTCCTTTGAAAGTGCCTTAAGCTACTTACAAGCATTCACAAGAAACTCACATGCATTTCTCTGAAAAAGAAGCAGTCTGTTCCAACACTTCAATTCACTGTGCGAAGTGAATTGAGTGTTGCTTCATTTTCTAAATACTGTCCTTTCAGAGAAAATCACTTTCCTTTGAAAGTGCCTTAAGCTACTTACAAGCATTCACAAGAAACTCACATGCATTTCTCTGAAAGAGAAGCAGTCTGTTCCAACACTTCAATTTACTGTGCGAAGTGAATGGAGTGTTGCTTCTCTTTCTAAATGCTGTCCTTTTAGAGAATATCAGTCTCTTTTGAAACTGCCTGAAGCGACTTACAAGCATTCACAAGAAACTAACATCTGTTTTTTGAAAGAGAAAGTCTGTTCCAAGACTTCAAATCACTGTGCAAAGTGAATGGGGTGTTCCTTCACATTCTAAATGGAGTAGTTTCAGAGAAAATCAATTTCCTTTGAAAGTGCCTTAAGCTACTTACAAGCGTTCACAGGAAACTCAAATGCGTTTCTCTGAAAGAGAAGCAGTCTGTTCCAACTCTTCAATTCACTGTGCGAAGTGAATGCAGTGTTGTTTCACTTTCTAAATGCTGTCCTTTCAGAGAAAATCACTTTCCTTTGAAAGTGCCTTAAGCTACTTACAAGCATTCACAAGAAACTCACAAGCATTTTTCTGAAAGAGAAGCTGTCTGTTCCAACACTTCAATTCACTGTGCGAAGTGAATGGAGTGTTGCTTCACTTTCTAAATGCTGTACTTTCAGAGAAAATCACATTCCTTTGAAAGTGCCTTAAGCTACTTACAAGCATTCACAAGAAACTCACATACATTTCTCTGAAAAAGAAGCAGTCTGTTCCAACACTTCAATTCACTGTGCGAAGTGAATGGAGTGTTGCTCCACATTCTAAATGCTCTCCTTTTAGAGAAAACACTTTCTTTTGAAACAGCCTGAAGCAACTTTCAAGCATTCACAAGAAAATCACATCTGTTTTTCTGAAAGAGAAACAGTCTGTTCCAACACTTCAATTCACCGTGCGAAGTGAATAGAGTGTTCCTTCACATTCTAAATGCTGTAGTTTCAGAGAAAATCACTTTCCTTTGAAAGTGCCTTAAGCTACTTACAAGCATTCAACAGCATCTCAAATGCATTTCTCTGAAAGAGAAGCTGTCTGTTCCAACACTTCAATTCACTGTGCGAAGTGAATGGAGTGTTGTTTCACTTTCTAAATGCTGTACTTTCAGAGAAAATCACTTTCCTTTGAAAGTGCCTTAAGCTACTTACAAGCATTCACAAGAAACTCACAAGCATTTTTCTGAAAGAGAAGCTGTCTGTTCCAACACTTCAATTCACTGTGCAAAGTGAATGGAGTGTTGCTTCACTTTCTAAATGCTGTACTTTTGGAGAAAATCACATTCCTTTGAAAGTGCCTTAAGCTACTTACAAGCATTCACAAGAAACTCACATGCATTTCTCTGAAAAAGAAGCAGTCTGTTCCAACACTTCAATTCCCTGTCCGAAGTGAATGGAGTGTTGCTCCACTTTCTAAATGCTCTCCTTTTAGAGAAATCACTTTCTTTTGAAACAGCGTGAAGCAGCTTTCAAGCATTCACAAGAAAATCACATCTGTTTTTCTGAAAGAGAAACAGTCTGTTCCAACACTTCAATTCACTGTGCGAAGTGAATAGAGTGTTCCTTCACATTCTAAATGCTGTAGTTTCAGAGAAAATCACTTTCCTTTTAAAGTGCCTTAAGCTACTTACAAGAATTCAACAGAAATTCACATGCGTTTTTCTGAAAGAGAAGCAGTCTGTTCCAACACTTCAATTCACTGTGCAAAGTAAATGGAGTGTTGCTTCACTTTCAAAATGCTGTACTTTCAGAGAAAATCACTTTCCTTTGAAACTGCCTTAAACTACTTACAAGCATTCAACAGCAACTCACATGAGTTTCTCTGAAAGAAAAGCAGTCTGTTCCATCTCTTCAATTCACTGTGCCAAGTGGATGGAGTGTTGCGTCACTTTCTAAATGCTGTAATTTCAGAGAAAATCATTTTCCTTTGAATGTGCCTTAAGTTACTTACAAGCATTCACAAGAAACTACATGCGTTTCTCTGAAAGAGAAGCAGTCTGTTCCAACACTTCAATTCACTGTGCAAAGTGAATGGAGTGTTACTTCACTTTCTAAATGCTGTACTTTCAGAGAAAATCACTTTCCTTTGAAACAGCCTTAAGATACTTACAAGCATTCACAAGAAACTAACATGTGTTTCTCTGAAAGAGAAGCAGTCTGTTCCAACACATCAATACACTGTGTAAAGTGAATGGACTGTTGATTCACTTTCTAAATGTTGTACTTTCAGAGAAAATCACTTTCCTTTGAAACTGCCTTAAGCTACTTACAAGCATTCACCAGGAACTCACATGAGTTTCTCTGAAAGAGAAGCAGTCTGTTCCAACACTTCAATTCACTGTGCGAAGTGACTAGAGTGTTACTTCACTTTCTAAATGCTGTACTTTCAGAGAAAATCACTTTCCTTTGATACTGCCTTAAGCTACTTACAAGCGTTCACAAGAAACTCACATGCGTTTCTCTGAAAGAGAAGCAGTCTGTTCCAACTCTTCAATTCACTGTGCGAAGTGAATGGAGTGTTGCGTCACTTTCTAAAAGCTGTACTTTCAGAGAAAATCACTTTGCTTCCAAAGTACCTTAAGCTACTTACAAGCATTCGCCAGCAACTCACATGAGTATCTCTGAAAATAAGCAGTCTGTTCCAACACTTCAATTCACTGTGCAAAGTGAATGGATTGTTGCTACACCTTGTAAATGCTGTAGTTACAGAGATAATCACTTCCTTCTGAAACTGCCTTAAGCTACTTACAAGCATTCACCAGCAAATCGCTTGCGTTTCTCTGAAAGAGAAGTAGTCTGTTCCAACACTTCAATTCACTGGGCAAAGTGAATGGAGTGTTGATTCACTTTCTAAATGCTGTACTTTCAAAGAAAATCACTTTCCATTGAAAGTGCCCTAAGCTACTAACAAGCATTCACCAGCAACTCAAATGAGTTTCTCTGAAAGAGAAGCAGTCTGTTCCAACACTTCAATTCCTGTGCGAAGTGAATGTGTTGTTGTTTCACTTTCTAAATGCTGTACTTTCAGAGAAAATCACTCTTCTTTGAAAGTGCCGTAAGCTACTTACAAGCATTCACCAACAACTCTCATGCATTTTCTGAAAGAGAAGCAGTCTGTTCCAGCACTTCAGTTCAATGTGCGAAGTGAATCGAGTGTTGATTCACTTTCTAAATGCTGTAATTTCAGAAAAAATCACTTTCCTTTGACACTGCCTTAAGCTCCCTACAAGCATTCACCAGCATCTCACATGCATTTCTCTGAAAGAGAAGCAGTCTGTTCCAACACTTCAATTCACTGTGCGAAGTCAATGCAGTGTTACTTCACTTTCTAAATACTGTAGTTACAGAGAAAATCACTTTCCTTTGACACTGCCTTAAGCTACTTGCAAGCATTCACAAGAAACTCTCATGTGTTTCTCTGAAAGAGAAGCAGTCTGTTCCAACACTTCAATTCACTGTGCGAAGTGAATGGAGTGTTGCTTCAATTTCTCAATGCTGTACTTTCTGAGAAAAACACTTTCCTTTGAAAGTGCCTTAATCTACTTGCAAGCATTCACGAGCAACTCACATGAGTTTCTCTGAAAGAGAAGCAGTCTGTTCCAACACTTCAATTCACTGTGCAAAGTGAATGGAGTTTTGCTTCACTTTCTACATGCTGTACTTTCAGAGAAAATAACTTTCCTTCATAGCGCCTTAAGCTACTTACAAGCATTCACCAGCAACTCACATGAGTTTCTCTGAAAGGGAATCAGTCTGTTCCAACTCTTCAATTCACTGTGCGAAGTGAATGGTGTGTTGCGTCACTTTCTAAACGCTGTACTTTCAGAGAAAATCACTTTCCTTTCAAAGTACCTTAAGCGACTTACAAGCATTCACCAGCAACTCACATGAGTTTCTCTGAAAGAGAAGCAGTCTGTTCCAACACTTCAATTCACTGTGCGAAGTGAATGGAGTGTTACGTCACTTTCTACATGCTGTACTTTCAGAGAAAATAACTTTCCTTTGATAGCGCCTTAAGCTACTTACAAGCATTCACCAGCAACTCACATGAGTTTCTCTGAAAGAGAGGCAGTCTGTTCCAACACTTCAATTCACTGTGCTAAGTGACTGGAGTGTTTCTTCACTTTCTAAATGCTGTACTTTCAGAGAAAATCACTTTCCTTTGACACTGCCTTAAGCTACTTGCAAGCATTCACAAGAAACTCTCATGTGTTTCTCTGAAAGAGAAGCAGTCTGTTCCAACACTTCAATTCACTGTGCGAAGTTAGTGGAGTATTGCTTCACTTTCTAAATGCTGAACTTTCAGAGAAAATCACTTTCCTTTGAAACTGCCTTAAGCTACTTACAAGCATTCACCAGCAACTCACATGAGTTTCTCTAAAAGAGAAGCAGTCTGTTCCAACACTTCAATTCACTGTGCGAAGTGAATGTATTGTTGTTTCACTTTCTAAATGCTGTATTTTCAGAAAAAATCACTTTCCTTTGATACTGCCTTAAGCTACTTACAAGCATTCACAAGAAACTCACATGCATTTCTCTGAAAGAAAAGCAGTCTGTTCCAACACTTCACTTCACTGTGCGAAGTGAATGGAGTGTTGCTTCACTTTCTAAATGCTGTACTTTCAGAGAAAATCAATTTCCTTTGAAACTGCCTTAAGCTACTTACAAGCATTCACCAGCAACTCACATGAGTTTCCCTGAAAGAGAAGCCGTCACTTCCAACACTTCAATTCACTGTGTGAAGTGAATGGAGTGTTGCTTCACTTTCTAAATGCTGTACTTTCAGAGAAAATCACTTTCCTTTCAAAGTACCTTAAGGTACTTAGAAGCATTCACCAGCAATTCACATGAGTTTCTCTGAAAGAGAAGCAGTCTGTTCCAACACTTCAATTCATTGTGCGAAGTGAATGTGTTGTTGTTTCACTTTCTAAATGCTGTACTTTCAAAGAAAATCACTTTCCTTTGAAACTGCCTTAAGCTACTTACAAGCATTCACCAGCAACTCACATACATTTCTCGGAAAGAGAAGCAGTCTGTTCCAACACTTCAATTCACTGTGCGAAGTGAATGGAGTGTTGCTTCACTTTCTAAATGCTGTACTTTCAGAGAATATCACTTTCCTTTGAAACTGCCTTAAGCTACTTACAAGCATTCACCAGCAACTCACATCAGTTTCTCTGAAAGAGAAGTATTCTGTTCCAACACTTCAATTCACAGTGCAAGTGAATGGAGTGTTGCTTCGCTTTCTAAATGCTGTACTTTCAGGGAAAATCACTTTCCTTTGAAACTGCCTTCAACTACTTACAAGCATTCACCAGCAACTCACATGAGTTTCTCTGAAAGAGAAGCAGTATGTTCCAACACTTCAATTCACTGTGCGGAGTGAATGTGTTGTTGTTTCACTTTCTAAATGCTGTACTTTCAGAGAAAATTACTCTTCTTTTAAAGTGCCTTAAGCTACGAAAAGCATTCACCAACAACTCTCATGCATTACTCTGAAATAGAAGCAGTCTGTTCCAACACTTCAATTCAAAGTGCGAAGTGAATGGAGTGTGGCTTCACTTTTTAAATGCTGTACTTTCAGAGAAAATCACTGTCCTTTGAAACTGCCTTAAGCTACATACAAGCATTCACAAGCAACTCACATGCATTTCTCTGAAAGAGAAGCAGTCTGTTCCAACACTTCAATTCACTGTGCGAAGTGAATGGAGTGTTGCTTCACTTTCTAAATGCTGTATTTTCAGAGAAAATCACATTCCTTTGAAACTGCCTTAAGCTAATTACAAGCATTCACCAGTAACTCACATGCATTTCTGTGAAAGAGAAGCAATCTGTTCCAACACTTCAATTCACTGTGCGAAGTGAATGGAGTGTTGCTTCACTTTCTAAATGCTGTACTTTCAGAAAAAAGCACTTTCCTTTGAAAGTGCCTTAAGCTACTTACAAGCATTCACCAGCAACTCACATGAGTTTCTCTGAAAGAAAAGCAGTCTGTTCCTACACTTCAATTCACTGTGCAAAGTAAATGGAGTGTTGATTCACTTTCTAAAGGATGTACTTTCAGAAAAAATCACTTTCCTTTGACACTGCCTTAAGCTACATACAAGCATTCAACAGCATCTCAAATGCATTTCTCTGAAAGAAAAGCAGTCTGTTCCAACACTTCAATTCACTGTGCGAAGTGAATGGAGTGTTGCTTCACTTTCTACATGCTGTACTTTCAGAGAAAATATCTTTCTTTGATAGCGCCTTAATCTACTTACAAGCATTCACCAGCAACTCACATGAGTTTCTCTGAAAGAGAGGCAGTCAGTTCCAACACTTCAATTCACTGTGCGTAGTGGCTGGAGTGTTACTTCACTTTCCAAATGATGTACTTTCAGAGAAAATCATTTTCCTTTGATACTGCCTTAAGCAACTTACAAGCATTCACAAGAAAGTCACATGCGTTTCGCTGAAAGAGAAGCAGTCTGTTCCAACACTTCAATTCACTGTGCGAAGTGAATGGAGTGTTGCTTCACTTTCTAAATGCTGTACTTTCAGAGATAATCACTTTCCTTTGAAAGTGCCTTAAGCTACTTACAAGTATTCACCAGCAACTCACATGAGTTTCTCTGAAAGAGAAGCAGTCTGTTCCAACACTTCAATTCACAGTGCAAAGTGAATGGAGTGTTGCTTCACTTTCTAAATGCTGTACTTTCAGAGAAAATCACTTTCCTTTGAAAGTGCCTTAAGCTACTTACAAGCATTCACCAGCAACTCACATGAGTTTCTCTGAAAGAGAAGCAGTCTGTTCCAACACTTCACTTCACTGTTCGAGGTGAATGGAGTGTTGCTTCACTTATTAAATGCTGTACTTTCAGAGAAAATCACTTTCCTTTGAAAGGTCCTTAAGCTACTTACAAACATTCACCAGCAACTCACATGAGTTTCTCTGAAAGAGAAGGAGTCTGTTCCAACATTTCAATTCACTGTGCGAAGTGAATGTGTTGTTGTTTCACTTTCTAAATACTGTATTTTCAGAGAAAATCACTTTCCTTTGATACTGCCTTAAGCTACTTACAAGCATTCACAAGAAACTCACATGCGTTTCTCTGAAAGAGAAGCAGTCTGTTCCAACACTTCAATTGACTGTGTGAAGTGAATGGAGTGTTGCTTCACATTCTAAATGCTGTACTTTCAGAGAAAATCACTTTCCTTTGAAAGTGCATTAACCTACTTACAAGCATTCACAAACAACTCAAATGAGTTTCTTTGAAAGAGAAGCAGTCTGTCCCAATGCTTCTATTCACTGTGCGAAGTGAATGGAGTGTAGCTTCACTTTCGAAATGCTGTAGTTACAGAGATAATCACTTTCTTTGAAACTGCCTTAAGTTACATACAAGCATTCACCAGCAAGTCACATGCGTGTCTCTGAAGGAGAAGCAGTCTGTTCCAACACTTCAATTCACTGTTAAAAGTGAATGGAGTGTGGCTTCACTTTCTAATTGCTGTACTTTCAGAGAAAATCACTTTCTTTGAAAGTGCCTTAAGCTACTTACAAGCATTCACCAGCAACTCACATGAGTTTCTCTGAAAGAGAAGCAGTCTGTTCCAACACTTCAATTCACTGTGCGAAGTGAATGTGTTGTTGTTTCACTTTCTAAATGCTGTCCTTTCAGAGAAAATCACTTTCCTTTGAAGGTGCCTGAAGCTACTTACAAGCATTCACGAGCAACTCAGAATCATTTTTCTGAAAGAGAAGCAGTCTGTTCCAACACTTCAATTCAATGTGCGAAGTGAATGGAGTGTTACTTCACTTTCTAAATGCTGTACTTTCAGAGAAAATCACTTTCTTTGAAAGTGCCTTAAGATAACTATAAGCATTCACAAGAAACTCACATGCATTTCTCTGAAAGGGAAGCAGTCTGTTCCAACACTTCAATTCACTCTGCGAAGTGAATGGAGGGTTGCTTCACTTTCTAAATGCTGTACTTTCAGAGAAAATCACTTTCCTTTGAAAGTGCCTTAAGCTACTTACAAGCATTCACCAGCAACTCACATGAGTTTCTCTGAAGGAGAAGCAGTCTGTTCCAACACTTCAATTCACTGTGAGAAGTGAATGTGTTGTTGTTTCACTTTCTAAATGCTGTATTTTCAGAGAAAATCACTTTCCTTTGATACTGCCTTAAGCTACTTACAAGCATTCACAAGAAACTCACATGCATTTCTCTGAAAGAGAAGCACTCTGTTCCAACACTTCAATTCACTGTGCGAAGTGAATGGAGTGTTGCTTCACTTTCTATATGCTGTAATTTCAGAGAAAATCACTTTTCTTTGAAAGTGCCTTAAGCTACTTACAAGCATTCACCAGCAACTCACATGAATTTCTCTGAAAGAGAAGCAGTCTGTTCCAACAGTTCAATTCACTGTGCAAAGTGAATGGAGTGTTGATTCACTTTCTAAATGCTGTACTTTCAGAGAAAATCACTTTCCTTTGAAACTCCCTTAAACTACTTACAAGCATTCACCAGCAACTCACTTGAGTTTCTCTGAAAGGGAATCAGTCCGTTCCAACTCTTCAATTCACTGTGCGAAGTGAATGGAGTGTTGCGTCACTTTCTAAACGCTGTGTTTCAGAGAAAATCACTTTCCTTTCAAAGTACCTTAAGTGACTTACAAGCATTCACCAGCAACTCACATGAGTTTCTTTGAAAGAGAAGCAGTCTGTTCCAACACTTCAATTCACTGTGCGAAGTCAATGTGTTGTTGTTTCACTTTCTAAATGCTGTACTTTCAGAGAAAATCACTTTCCTTTGAAACTGCCTTAAGCTACTTACAAGCATTCACCAGCAACTCACATGAGTTTCTCTGAAACAGAAGCAGTCTGTTCCAACACTTCAATTCACTGTGCGAAGTGAATGGAGTGTTGCGTTACTTTCTAAATCCTGTATTTTCAGAGAAAATCACTTTCCTTTGACACTGCCTTAAGCTACTTACAAGCATTCACCAGCAACTCACATGAGTTTCTTTGAAAGAGGTGCAGTCTGTTCCAACACTTCAGTTCAGAGTGAGAAGTGAATGGAGTATTGCTTCACTTTCTAAATGCTGTCCTTTCAGAGAAAATCACTTTCCTTTGAAACTGCCTTAAGATACTTACAAGCATTCACAAGAAACTCACATGCATTTCCCTGAAAGAGAAGCAGTCTGTTCCAACACTTCAATTCACTGTGCGAAGTGAATGGAGTGTTGCTTCACTTTCTAAATGCGCTCCTTTTAGAGAAAATCACTCACTTTTGAAACTACCTGAAGTGACTTACAAGCATTCACAAGAAACTCACATCTGTTTCTCTGAAAGAAAAGCAGTCTGTTCCAAAACTTCAATTCACTGTGCAAAGTGAATGGAGTGTTCCTTCACATTTTAAAAGCTGTCCTTTCAGAGAAAATCACTTTCCTTTGAACGTGCCTTAAACTACTTACAAGCATTCACAAAAAACTCACATCCGTTTCTCTGAAAGAGAAGCAGTTTCTTCCAACACTTCAATTCACTGTTCGAAGTGAATGGAGTGTTCCTTCACTTTCTAAATGCTGTTCCTTCAGAAAAAATCACTTTCCTTTGTCACTGCCTTAAGCTACCTACAAGCATTCACCAGCATCTCACATGACTTTCTCTGAAAGAGAAGCAGTCTGTTCCAACACTTCAATTCACTGTGCGAAGTCAATGGAGTGTTACTTCACTTTCTAAATGCTGTAGTCACAGAGAAAATCACTTTCCTTTGAATGTGCCTTAAGTTACTTACAAGCATTCACAAGAAACTCACATGCGTTGCTCTGAAAGAGAAGCAGTCTGTTCCAACACTTCAATTCACTGTGCTAAGTAAATGGAGTGTTCCTTCACTTTCTAAATGCTGTACTTTCAGAGAAAATCACTTTCCTTTGAAACTGCCTTAAGCTACTTATAAGCATTCACAAGAAACTAACATGCGTTTCTCTGAAAGAGAAGCAGTCTGTTTCAACACTTCAATTCACTGTGCGAAGTGAATGGAGTGTTACGTCACTTTCTACATGCTGTACTTTCAGAGAAAATAACTTTCCTTTGATAGCGCCTTAAGCTACTTACAAGCATTCACCAGCAACTCACATGAGTTTCTCTGAAAGAGAGGCAGTCTGTTCCAACACTTCAATTCACTGTGCGAAGTGACTGGAGTGTTTCTTCACTTTCTAAATGCTGTACTTTCAGAGAAAATCACTTTCCTTTGACACTGCCTTAAGCTACTTGCAAGCATTCACAAGAAACTCTCATGTGTTTCTCTGAAAGAGAAGCAGTCTGTTCCAACACTTCAATTCACTGTGCGAAGTGAATGGAGTGTTGCTTCAATTTCTCAATGCTGTACTTTCTGAGAAAATCACTTTCCTTTGAAAGTGCCTTAATCTACTTGCAAGCATTCACGAGCAACTCACATGAGTTTCTCTGAAAGAGAGGCAGTCTGTTCCAACACTTCAATTCACTGTGCAAAGTGAATGGAGTTTTGCTTCACTTTCTACATGCTGTACTTTCAGAGAAAATAACTTTCCTTTCATAGCGCCTTAAGCTACTTACAAGCATTCACCAGCAACTCACATGAGTTTCTCTGAAAGGGAATCAGTCTGTTCCAACTCTTCAATTCACTGTGCGAAGTGAATGGAGTGTTGCGTCACTTTCTAAACGCTGTACTTTCAGAGAAAATCACTTTCCTTTGATACTGCCTTAAGCTACTCACAAGCATTCACAAGAAACTCACATGCGTTTCTCTGAAAGAGAAGCAGTCTATTCCAACACTTCAATTCACTGTGCGAAGTGAATGGAGTATTGCTTCACTTTCTAAATGCTGTACTTTCAGAGAATATCACTTTCCTTTGAAAGTGCCTTAAGCTACTTACAAGCATTCACGAGCAACTCACATGAGTTTCTCTGAAAGAGAAGCAGTCTGTTCCAACACTTCAATTCACTGTGAGAAGTGAATGTGTTGTTGTTTCACTTTCTAAATGCTGTATTTTCAGAGAAAATCACTTTCATTTGATACTGCCTTAAGCTACTTACAAGCATTCACAAGAAACTCACATGCATTTCTCTGAAAGAGAAGCAGTCTGTTCCAACACTTCAATTCACTGTGCGAAGTGAATGGAGTGTTGCGTCACTTTCTAAACGCTGTGTTTCAGAGAAAATCACTTTCCTTTCAAAGAACCTTAAGCGACTTACAAGCATTCACCAGCAACTCACATGCGTTTCTCTGAAAGAGAAGCAGTCTATTCCAACACTTCAATTCACTGTGCGAAGTGAATGGAGTATTGCTTCACTTTCTAAGTGCTGTACTTTCAGAGAAAATCACTTTCCTTTGAAAGTGCCTTAAGCTACTTACAAGCATTCACGAGCAACTCACATGAGTTTCTCTGAAAGAGAAGCAGTCTGTTCCAACACTTCAATTCACTGTGCAAAGTGAATGGAGTGTTGATTTACTTTCTAAATGCTGTACTTTCAGAGAAAATCACTTTCCTTTGAAATTGCCTTAAACTATTTACAAGCATTCACCAGCAACTCACATGAGTTTCTCTGAAAGGGAATCAGTCTGTTCCAACTTTTCAATTCACTGTGCGAAGTGACTGGAGTGTTTCTTCACTTTCTAAATGCTGTACTTTCAGAGAAAATCACTTTCCTTTGAAACTGCCTTAAACTACTTACAAGCATTCACCAGCAACTCACATGAGTTTCTCTGAAAGGGAATCAGTCTGTTCCAACTCTTCAATTCACTGTGCGAAGTGAATGGAGTGTTGCGTCACTTTCTAAACGCTGTAATTTCAGAGAAAATCACTTTCCTTTCAAAGTACCTTAAGCGACTTACAAGCATTCACCAGCAACTCACATGAGTTTCTCTGAAATAGGAGCAGTCTGTTCCAACACTTCAATTCACTGTGCGAAGTCAATGTGTTGTTGTTTCACTTTCTAAATGCTGTACTTTCAGAGAAAATCACTTTCCTTTGAAACTGCCTTAAGCTACTTACAAGCATTCACCAGCAACTCACATGAGTTTCTCTGAAACAGAAGCAGTCTGTTCCAACACTTCAATTCACTGTGTGAAGTGAATGGAGTGTTGCGTCACTTTCTAAATCCTGTATTTTCAGAGAAAATCACTTTCCTTTGACACTGCCTTAAGCTACTTACAAGCATTCACCAGCAACTCACATGAGTTTCTTTGAAAGAGATGCAGTCTGTTCCAACACTTCAGTTCACAGTGAGAAGTGAATGGAGTATTGCTTCACTATCTAAATGCTGTCCTTTCAGAGAAAATCACTTTCCTTTGAAACTGCCTTAAGCTACTTACAAGCATTCACAAGAAACTCACATCCATTTCCCTGAAAGAGAAGCAGTCTGTTCCAACACTTCAATTCACTGTGCGAAGTGAATGCAGTGTTGCTTCACTTTCTAAATGCGCTCCTTTTAGAGAAAATCACTCACTTTTGAAACTACCTGAAGTGACTTACAAGCATTCACAAGAAACTCACATCTGTTTCTCTGAAAGAAAAGCAGTCTGTTCCAAAACTTCAATTCACTGTGCAAAGTGAATGGAGTGTTCCTTCACATTTTAAATGCTGTCCTTTCAGAGAAAATCATTTTCCTTTGAACGTGCCTTAAACTACTTACAAGCATTCACAAAAAACTCACATCCGTTTCTCTGAAAGAGAAGCAGTCTGTTCCAACACTTCAATTCACTGTTCGAAGTGAATGGAGTGTTCCTTCACTTTCAAAATGCTGTTCCTTCAGAAAAAATCACTTTCCTTTGTCACTGCCTTAAGCTACCTACAAGCATTCACCAGCATCTCACATGACTTTCTCTGAAAGAGAAGCAGTCTGTTCCAACACTTCAATTCACTCTGCGAAGTCAATGGAGTGTTACTTCACTTTCTAAATGCTGTAGTCACAGAGAAAATCACTTTCCTTTGAATGTGCCTTAAGTTACTTACAAGCATTCACAAGAAACTCACATGCGTTGCTCTGAAAGAGAAGCAATCTGTTCCAACACTTCAATTCACTGTGCTAAGTAAATGGAGTGTGACTTCACTTTCTAAATGCTGTACTTTCAGAGAAAATCACTTTCCTTTGAAACTGTCTTAGGCTACTTTCAAGCATTCACAAGAAACTAACATGCGTTTCTCTGAAAGAGAAGCAGTCTGTTCCAACACTTCAATTCACTGTGCGAAGTGAATGGAGTGTTACGTCACTTTCTACATGCTGTACTTTCAGAGAAAATAACTTTCCTTTGATAGCGCCTTAAGCTGCTTACAAGCATTCACCAGCAACTCACATGAGTTTCTCTGAAAGAGAGGCAGTCTGTTCCAACACTTCAATTCACTGTGCGAAGTGACTGGAGTGTTTCTTCACTTTCTAAATGCTGTACTTTCAGAGAAAATCACTTTCCTTTGACACTGCCTTAAGCTACTTGCAAGCATTCACAAGAAACTCTTATGTGTTTCTCTGAAAGAGAAGCAGTCTGTTCCAACACTTCAATTCACTGTGCGAAGTGAATGGAGTGTTGCTTCAATTTCTCAATGCTGTACTTTCTGAGAAAATCACTTTCCTTTGAAAGTGCCTTAATCTACTTGCAAGCATTCACGAGCAACTCACATGAGATTCTCTGAAAGAGAAGCAGTCTGTTCCAACACTTCAATTCACTGTGCAAAGTGAATGGAGTTTTGCTTCACTTTCTACATGCTGTACTTTCAGAGAAAATAACTTTCCTTTCATAGCGCCTTAAGCTACTTACAAGCATTCACCAGCAACTCACATGAGTTTCTCTGAAAGAGAGGCAGTCTGTTCCAACAATTCAATTCACTGTGAGAAGTGAATGGAGTGTTGCTTCACTTTCTAAATGCGCTCCTTTTAGAGAAAATCACTCACTTTTGAAACTACCTGAAGTGACTTACAAGCATTCACAAGAAACTCACATCTGTTTCTCTGAAAGAATAGCAGTCTGTTCCAACACTTCAATTCACTGTGCAAAGTGAATGGAGTGTTCCTTCACATTTTAAATGCTGTCCTTTCAGAGAAAATCACTTTCCTTTGAACGTGCCTTAAACTACTTACAAGCATTCACAAAAAACTCACATCCATTTCTCTGAAAGAGAAGCAGTCTGTTCCAACACTTCAATTCACTGCTCGAAGAGAATGGAGTGTTCCTTCACTTTCTAAATGCTGTACCTTCAGAAAAAATCACTTTCCTTTGACACTGCCTTAAGCTACCTACAAGCATTCACCAGCATCTCACATGACTTTCTCTGAAAGAGAAGCAGTCTGTTCCAACACTTCAATTCCCTCTGCGAAGTCAATGGAGTGTTACTTCACTTTCTAAATGCTGTAGTCACAGAGAAAATCACTTTCCTTTGAATGTGCCTTAAGTTACTTACAAGCATTCACAAGAAACTCACATGCGTTGCTCTGAAAGAAAAGCAGTCTGTTCCAACACTTCAATTCACTGTGCTAAGTAAATGGAGTGTTACTTCACTTTCTAAATGCTGTACTTTCAGAGAAAATCACTTTCCTTTGAAACTGCCTTAAGCTACTTATAAGCATTCACAAGAAACTAACATGCGTTTCTCTGAAAGAGAAGCAGTCTGTTCCAACACTTCAATTCACTGTGCGAAGTGAATGGAGTGTTACGTCACTTTCTACATGCTGTACTTTCAGAGAAAATAACGTTCCTTTGATAGCGCCTTAAGCTACTTACAAGCATTCACCAGCAACTCACATGAGTTTCTCTGAAAGAGAGGCAGTCTGTTCCAACACTTCAATTCACAGTGCGAAGTGACTGGAGTGTTTCTTCACTTTCTAAATGCTGTACTTTCAGAGAAAATCACTTTCCTTTGACACTGCCTTAAGCTACTTGCAAGCATTCACAAAAAACTCTCATGTGTTTCTCTGAAAGAGAAGCAGTCTGTTCCAACACTTCAATTCACTGTGCGAAGTGAATGTGTTCTTGTTTCACTTTCTAAATGCTGTACTTTCAGAGAAAATCACTTTCCATTGAAACTGCCTTAAGCTACTTTCAAGCATTCACCAGCAACTCACATACATTTCTCTGAAAGAGAAGCAGTCTGTTCCAACACTTCAATTCACTGTTCGAAGTCAATGGAGTGTTTCTTCACTTTCTAAATTCTGTACCTTCAGAAAAAATTACTTTCCTTTGACACTGCCTTAAGCTACCTACAGGCATTCACCAGCATCTCACATGCATTTCTCTGAAAGAGAAGCAGTCTGTTCCAATACTTCAATTCAATGTGCGAAGTGAATGGAGTGTTACTTCACTTTCTAAATGCTGTACTTTCAGAGAAAATCACTTTCTTTAAAAGTGCCTTAAGATAATTATAAGCATTCACAAGAAACTCACATGCATTTCTCTGAAAGGGAAGCAGTCTGTTCCAACACTTCAATTCACTGTGCTAAGTGAATGGAGGGTTGCTTCACTTTCTAAATGCTGTACTTTCAGAGAAAATCACTTTCCTTTGAAAGTGCCTTAAGCCACTTACAAGCATTCACCAGCAACTCACATGAGTTTCTCTGAAGGAGAAGCAGTCTGTTCCAACACTTCAATTCACTGTGAGAAGTGAATGTGTTGTTGTTTCACTTTCTAAATGCTGTACTTTCAGAGAAAATCACTCTGCTTTGAAAGTGCCTTAAGCTACTACAAGCATTCACCAACAACTCTCATGCATTACTCTGAAAGAGAAGCAGTCTGTTCCAACACTTCAATTCACTGTGCGAAGTGAATGGAGTGTTGCTTCACTTTCTAAATGCTCTACTCTCAGAGATAATCACTTTCCTTTGAAACTGCCTTAAACTACTTACAAGCATTCACCAGCAACTCACATGAGTTTCTCTGAAAGGGAAGCACTCTGTTCCAACTCTTCAATTCACTGTGCGAAGTGAATGGAGTGTTGTGTCACTTTCGAAATGCTGTACTTGCAGAGAAAATCACTTTCCTTTCAAAGTACCTTAAGCTACTTACAAGCATTCACTAGCAACTCACATGAGTTTCTCTGAAAGAGAAGCGGTCTATTTCAACACTTCAATTCACTGTGTGAAGTGAATGGAGTGTTCCGTCACTTTCTTAATCCTGTACTTTCAGAGAAAATCACTTTCCTTTGAAAGTGCCTTAAGCTACTTACAAGCATTCACCAGCAACTCACATGAGTTTCTCTGAAAGAAAAGCAGTCTGTTCCAACACTTCAATTCACTGTGCGAAGTGAATGTGTTGTTGTTTCGTTTTCTAAATGCTGTACTTTCAGAGAAAATCACTCTTCTTTGAAAGTGCCTTAAGCTACTTACAAGCATTCACCAACAACTCTCATGCATTACTCTGAAAGAGAAGCAGTCTGTTCCAGTACTTCAATTCAATGTGTGATATGAATGGAGTGTTGCTTCACTTTCTAAATGCTGTACTTTCAGAGAAAATCACTTTCTTTGAAAGTGCCTTAAGCTTCTTACAAGCATTCACTAGCAACTCACATGAGTTTCTCTGAAAGAGAAGCAGTCTGTTCCAACACTTCAATTCACTGTGAGAAGTGAATGTGTTGTTGTTTCACTTTCTAAATGCTGTATTTTCAGAGAAAATCACTTTCCTTTGATACTGCCTTAAGCTACTTACAAGCATTCACAAGAAACTCACATGCGTTTCTCTGAAAGAGAAGCACTCTGTTCCAACACTTCAATTCACTGTGCGAAGTGAATGGAGTGTTGCTTCACTTTCTAAATGCTGTAATTTCAGAGAAAATAACTTTCATTTGATAGCGCCTTAAGCTACTTACAAGCATTCACCAGCAACTCACATGAGTTTCTCTGAAAGAGAAGCAGTCTGTTCCAACACTTCAATTCAATGTGCGAAGTGAATGGAGTGTGGCTTCACTTTTTAAATGCTGTACTTTCAGAGAAAATCACTGTCCTTTGTAACTGCCTTAAGCTACATACAAGCATTCACAAGCAACTCACATGCATTTCTCTGAAAGAGGAGCAGTCTGTTCCAACACTTCAATTCATTGTGCAAAGTGAATGGAGTGTTGCTTCACTTTCAAAATGCTGTGCTTTCAGAGAAAACCACTTTCCTTTGAAACAGCCTTAAGCTACCTACAAGCATTCAACAGCAACTCACATGCATTTCTCTTAAAGAGAAGCAGTCTGTTCCAACACTTCAGTTCACTGTGCGAAATGAAAGGAGTGTTGCTTCACTTTCTAAATGCTGTACTTTCAGAGAAAATCACTTTCTTTGAAAGTGCCTGAACATAATTATAAGCATTCACGAGCAACTCACATGAGTTTCTCTGAAAGAGAAGCAGTCTGTTCCAACACTTCAGTTCACTGTGCGAAGTGAATGTATTGTTGTTTCACTTTCTAAATGCTGTATTTTCAGAAAAAATCACTTTCCTTTGATACTGCCTTAAGCTACTTTCAAGCATTCACAAGAAACTCACATGCATTTCTCTGAAAGAGAAGTAGTCTGTTCCAACGCTTCACTTCACTGTGCGAAGTCAATGGAGTGTTGCTTCACTTTCTAAATGCTGTAATTTCAGAGAAAATCACTTTCCTTTGAAACTGCCTTAAGCTACTTACAAGCATTCACCAGCAACTCACATGAGTTTCCCTGAAAGAGAAGCCGTCTCTTCCAACACTTCAATTCACTGTGTGAAGTGAATGGAGTGTTGCTTCACTTTCTAAATGCTGTACTTTCAGAGAAAATCACTTTCCTTTCAAAGTACCTTAAGGTACTTAGAAGCATTCACCAGCAACTCACATGAGTTTCTCTGAAAGAGAAGCAGTCTGTACCAACACTTCAATTCATTTTGCGAAGTGAATGTGTTGTTGTTTCACTTTCTAAATGCTGTACTTTCAGAGAAAATCACTTTCCTTTGATACTGCCTTAAGCTACTTACAAGCATTCACCAGCAACTCACATGCATTTCTCTGAAAGAGAAGCAGTCTGTTCCAACACTTCAATTCACTGTGCGAAATGACTGGAGGGTTGCTTCACTTTCTAAATGCTGTACTTTCAGAGAAAATCACTTTCCTTTGAAAGTGCCTGAACATAATTTTAAGCATTCACAAGAAATTCACATACATTTCTCTGAAAGAGAAGCACTCTGTTCCAACACTTCAATTCACTGTGCGAAGTGAATGGAGTGTTGCTTAACTTTCTAAATGCTGTACTTTCAGAGAAAATCACTTTCCTTTGAAACTGCCTTAAGCTACTTTCAAGCATTCACCAGCAACTCACATGAAATTCCCTGAAAGGGAAGCAGTCTGTTCCAACACTTCAATTCACTGTGCAAAGTAAATGGAGTGTTGCTTCACTTTCTAAATGCTCTACTCTCAGAGATAATCACTTTCCTTTGAAACTGCCTTAAACTACTTACAAGCATTCACCAGCAACTCACAAGAGTTTCCCTGAAAGGGAAGCACTCGGTTCCAACTCTTCAATTCACTGTGCGAAGTGAATGGAGTGTTGTGTCACTTTCGAAATGCTATACTTGCAGAGAAAATCACTTTCCTTTCAAAGTACCTTAAGCTACTTACAAGCATTCACCAGCAACTCACATGAGTTTCTCTGAAAGAGAAGCAGTCTATTCCAACACTTCAATTCACTGTGTGAAGTGAATGGAGTGTTCCGTCACTTTCTTAATCCTGTACTTTCAGAGAAAATCACTTTCCTTTGAAAGTGCCTTAAGCTACTTACAAGCATTCACCAGCAACTCACATGAGTTTCTCTGAAAGAGAAGCAGTCTGTTCCAACACTTCAATTCACTGTGCGAAGTGAATGTGCTGTTGTTTCGTTTTCTAAATGCTGTACTTTCAGAGAAAATCACTCTTCTTTGAAAGTGCCTTAAGCTACTTACAAGCATTCACCAACAACTCTCATGCATTACTCTGAAAGAGAAGCAGTCTGTTCCAGTACTTCAATTCAATGTGTGAAGTGAATGGAGTGTTGCGTCACTTTCTTAAGGCTGTGTTTCAGAGAAAATCACTTTCCTTTCAAAGTACCTTAAGCGACTTACAAGCATTCACCAGCAACTCACATGAGTTTCTTTGAAAGAGAAGCAGTCTATTCCAACACTTCAATTCACTGTGCGAAGTCAATGTGTTGTTGTTTCACTTTCTAAATGCTGTACTTTCAGAGAAAATCACTTTCCTTTGAAACTGCCTTAAGCTACTTACAAGCATTCACCAGCAACTCACATTAGTTTCTCTGAAACAGAAGCAGTCTGTTCCAACACTTCAATTCACTGTGTGAAGTGAATGGAGTGTTGCGTCACTTTCTAAATCCTGTATTTTCAGAGAAAATCACTTTCCTTTGACACTGCCTTAAGCTACTTACAAGCATTCACCAGCAACTCACGTGAGTTTCTTTGAAAGAGATGCAGTCTGTTCCAACACTTCAGTTCACAGTGAGAAGTGAATGGAGTATTGCTTCACTTTTAAATGCTGTCCTTTCAGTGAAAATCACTTTCCTTTGAAAGTGCCTTAAGCTACTTACAAGCAATCACCAGCAACTCACATGAATTTCTCTGAAAGAGAAGCAGTCTGTTCCAACACTTCAATTCTCTGTGCAAAGTGAATGGAGTGTTGATTCACTTTCTAAATGCTGTAGTTTCAGACAAAATCACTTTCCTTTGAAACTCCCTTAAACTACTTACAAGCATTCACCAGCAACTCACTTGAGTTTCTCTGAAAGGGAATCAGTCTGTTCCAACTCTTCAATTCACTGTGCGAAGTGAATGGAGTGTTGCGTCACTTTCTAAACGCTGTGTTTCAGAGAAAATCACTTTCCTTTCAAAGTACCTTAAGCGACTTACAAGCATTCACCAGCAACTCACATGAGTTTCTTTGAAAGAGAAGCAGTCTGTTCCAACACTTCAATTCACTGTGCGAAGTCAATGTGTTGTTGTTTCACTTTCTAAATGCTGTACTTTCAGAGAAAATCACTTTCCTTTGAAACTGCCTTAAGCTACTTACAAGCATTCACCAGCAACTCACATGAGTTTCTCTGAAACAGAAGCAGTCTGTTCCAACACTTCAGTTCACTGTGTGAAGTGAATGGAGTGTTGCGTCACTTTCTAAATCCTGTATTTTCAGAGAAGATCACTTTCCTTTGACACTGCCTTAAGCTACTTACAAGCATTCACCAGCAACTCACATGAGTTTCTTTGAAAGAGATGCAGTCTGTTCCAACACTTCAGTTCACAGTGAGAAGTGAATGGAGTATTGCTTCACTTTCTAAATGCTGTCCTTTCAGAGAAAATCACTTTCCTTTGAAAGTGCCTTAAGCTACTTACAAGCATTCACAAGAAACTCACATGCATTTCCCTGAAAGAGAAGCAGTCTGTTCCAACACTTCAATTCACTGTGCGAAGTGAATGGAGTGTTGCTTCACTTTCTAAATGCGCTCCTTTTAGAGAAAATCACTCACTTTTGAAACTACCTGAAGTGACATACAAGCATTCACAAGAAACTCACATCTGTTTCTCTGAAAGAAAAGCAGTCTGTTCCAATACTTCAATTCACTGTGCAAAGTGAATGGAGTGTTCCTTCACATTTTAAATGCTGTCCTTTTAGAGAAAATCACTTTCCTTTGAACGTGCCTTAAACTACTTACAAGCATTCACAAAAAAATCACATCCGTTTCTCTGAAAGAGAAGCAGTCTGTTCCAACACTTCAATTCACTGTTCGAAGTGAATGGAGTGTTCCTTCACTTTCTAAATGCTGTACCTCTAGAAAAAATCACTTTCCTTTGACACTGCCTTAAGCTACCTACAAGCATTCACCAGCATCTCACATGCATTTCTCTGAAAGAGAAGCACTCTGTTCCAACACTTCAATTCACTGTGCGAAGTGAATGGAGTGTTGCTTCACTTTCTAAATGCTGTAATTTCAGAGAAAATCACTTTCCTTTGAAAGTGCCTTAAGCTACTTACAAGCATTCACCAGCAACTCACATGAATTTCTCTGAAAGAGAAGCAGTCTGTTCCAACACTTCAATTCACTGTGCAAAGTGAATGGAGTGTTGATTCACTTTCTAAATGCTGTAGTTTCAGAGAAAATCACTTTCTTTGAAACTCCCTTAAACTACTTACAAGCATTCACCAGCAACTCACTTGAGTTTCTCTGAAAGGGAATCAGTCTGTTCCAACTCTTCAATTCACTGTGCGAAGTGAATGGAGTGTTGCTTCAATTTCTCAATGCTGTACTTTCTGAGAAAATCACTTTCCTTTGAAAGTGCCTTAATCTACTTGCAAGCATTCACGAGCAACTCACATGAGTTTCTCTGAAAGAGAAGCAGTCTGTTCCAACACTTCAATTCACTGTGCGAAGTGAATATGTTGTTGTTTCACTTTCTAAATGCTGTACTTTCAGAGAAAATCACTTTCCTTTGAAAATGCCTTAAGCTTCTTACAAGCATTCACTAGCAACTCACATGAGTTTCTCTGAAAGAGAAGCAGTCTGTTCCAACACTTCAATTCACTGTAAGAAGTGAATGTGTTGTTGTTTCACTTTCTAAATGCTGTATTTTCAGCGAAAATCACTTTCCTTTGATACTGCCTTAAGCTCCTTACAAGCATTCACAAGAAACTCACATGCGTTTCTCTGAAAGAGAAGCACTCTGTTCCAACACTTCAATTCACTGTGCGAAGTGAATGGAGTGTTGCTTCACTTTCTAAATGCTGTAATTTCAGAGAAAATAACTTTCCTTTGACAGCGCCTTAAGCTACTTACAAGCATTCACCAGCAACTCACATTAGTTTCTCTGAAACAGAAGCAGTCTGTTCCAACACTTCAATTCACTGTGTGAAGTGAATGGAGTGTTGCGTCACTTTCTAAATCCTGTATTTTCAGAGAAAACCACTTTCCTTTGACACTGCCTTAAGCTACTTACAAGCATTCACCAGCAACTCACATGAGTTTCTTTGAAAGAGATGCAGTCTGTTCCAACACTTCAGTTCACAGTGAGAAGTGAATGGAGTATTGTTTCACTTTCTAAATGCTGTCCTTTCAGAGAAAATCACTTTCCTTTGAAAGTGCCTTAAGCTACTTACAAGCATTCACAAGAAACTCACATCCATTTCCCTGAAAGAGAAGCAGTCTGTTCCAACACTTCAATTCACTGTGCGAAGTGAATGGAGTGTTGCTTCACTTTCTAAGTGCGCTCCTTTTAGAGAAAATCACTCACTTTTGAAACTACCTGAAGTGACTTACAAGCATTCACAAGAAACTCACATCTGTTTCTCTGAAAGAAAAGCAGTCTGTTCCAAAACTTCAATTCACTGTGCAAAGTGAATGGAGTGTTCCTTCACATTTTAAATGCTGTCCTTTCAGAGAAAATCACTTTCCTTTGAACGTGCCTTAAACTACTTACAAGCATTCACAAAAAACTCACATCCGTTTCTCTGAAAGAGAAGCAGTCTGTTCCAACACTTCAATTCACTGTGCGAAGTGAATGGAGTGTTGCTTCACTTTCTAAATGCGCTCCTTTTAGAGAAAATCACTCACTTTTGAAACTACCTGAAGTGACTTACAAGCATTCACAAGAAACTCACATCTGTTTCTCTGAAAGAATAGCAGTCTGTTCCAACACTTCAATTCACTGGGCAAAGTGAATGGAGTGTTCCTTCACATTTCAAATGCTGTCCTTTCAGAGAAAATCACTTTCCTTTGAACGTGCCTTAAACTACTTATAAGCATTCACAAGAAACTAACATGCGTTTCTCTGAAAGAGAAGCAGTCTGTTCCAACACTTCAATTCACTGTTCGAAGTGAATGGAGTGTTCCTTCACTTTCTTAATGCTGTACCTTCAGAAAAAATCACTTTCCTTTGTCACTGCCTTAAGCTACCGACAAGCATTCACCAGCATCTCACATGACTTTCTCTGAAACAGAAGCAGTCTGTTCCAACACTTCAATTCACTGTGTGAAGTCAATGGAGTGTTACTTCACTTTCTAAATGCTGTAGTCACAGACAAAATCACTTTCCTTTGAATGTGCCTTAAGTTACTTACAAGCATTCACAAGAAACTCACAAGCGTTGCTCTGAAAGAAAAGCAGTCTGTTCCAACACTTCAATTCACTGTGCTAAGTAAATGGAGTGTTACTTCACTTTCTAAATGCTGTACTTTCAGAGAAAATCACTTTCCTTTGAAACTGCCTTAAGCTACTTATAAGCATTCACAAGAAACTAACATGCGTTTCTCTGAAAGAGAAGCAGTCTGTTCCAGCACTTCAATTCACTGTGCAAAGTGAATGGAGTTTTGCTTCACTTTCTACATGCTGTACTTTCAGAGAAAATAACTTTCCTTTGATAGCGCCTTAAGCTACTTACAAGCATTCACCAGCAACTCACATGAGTTTCTCTGAAAGAGAGGCAGTCTGTTCCAACACTTCAATTCACTGTGCGAAGTGACTGGAGTGTTTCTTCACTTTCTAAAGGCTGTACTTTCAGAGAAAATCACTTTCCTTTGACACTGCCTTAAGCTACTTGCAAGCATTCACAAGAAACTCTCATGTGTTTCTCTGAAAGAGAAGCAGTCTGTTCCAACACTTCAATTCACTGTGCTAAGTAAATGGAGTGTTACTTCACTCTCTAAATGCTGTACTTTCAGAGAAAATCACTTTCCTTTGAAACTGCCTTAAGCTAATTATAAGCATTCACAAGAAACTAACATGCGTTTCTCTGAAAGAGAAGAAGTCTGTTCCAGCACTTCAATTCACTGTGCAAAGTGAATGGAGTTTTGCTTCACTTTCTACATGCTGTACTTTCAGAGAAAATAACTTTCCTTTGATAGCGCCTTAAGCTACTTACAAGCATTCACCAGCAACTCACATGAGTTTCTCTGAAAGAGAGGCAGTCTGTTCCAACACTTCAATTCACTGTGCGAAGTGACTGGAGTGTTTCTTCACTTTCTAAATGCTGTACTTTCAGAGAAAATCACTTTCCTTTGACACTGCCTTAGGCTACTTGCAAGCATTCACAAGAAACTCTCATGTGTTTCTCTGAAAGAGAAGCAGTCTGTTCCAACACTTCAATTTACTGTGCGAAGTGAATGGAGTGTTGCTTCAATTTCTCAATGCTGTACTTTCTGAGAAAATCACTTTCCTTTGAAAGTGCCTTAATCTACTTGCAAGCATTCACGAGCAACTCACATGAGTTTCTCTGAAAGAGAAGCCGTCTGTTCCAACACTTCAATTCACTGTGCAAAGTGAATGGAGTGTTGCTTCACTTTCTAAATGCTGTACTTTCAGAGAAAATCACTTTACTTTCAAAGTACCTTAAATTACTTAGAAGCATTCACCAGCAACTCACATGAGTTTCTCTGAAAGAGAAGCAGTCTGTTCCAACACTTCAGTTCCTTGTGCAAAGTGAATGTGTTGTTGTTTCACTTTCTAAATGCTGTACTTTCAAAGAAAATCACTTTCCTTTGAAACTGCCCTAAGCTACTTACAAGCATTAACCAGCAACTCACATACATTTCTCTGAAAGGGAAGCAGTCTGTTCCAACACTTCAATTCACTGTGCGAAGTGAATGGAGTGTTGCTTCACTTTCTAAATGCTGTACTTTCCGAGAAAATCACTTTCCTTTGAAACTGCCTTAAGCTACTTACAAGCATTCACCAGCAACTGACATCAGTTTCTCTGAAAGAGAAGTATTCTGTTCCAACACTTCAATTCACAGTGCAAAGTGAATGGAGTGTTGCTTCGCTTTCTAAATGCTGTACTTTCAGAGACAATCATTTTCCTTTGAAAGTGCCTTAAGATACATACAAGCATTCACCAGCAACTCACATGAGCTTCTCTGAAAGAGAAGCAGTCTGTTTCAACACTTCAATTCACTGTGAGAAGTGAAAGTGTTGTTGTTTCACTTTCTAAATGCTGTATTTTCAGAGAAAATCACTTTCCTTTGATACTGCCTTAAGCTATTACAAGCATTCACAAGAAACTCACATGCGTTTCTCTGAAAGAGAAGCACTCTGTTCCAACACTTCAATTCACTGTGCGAAGTGAATGGAGTGTTGCTTCACTTTCTAAATGCTGTAATTTCAGAGAAAATCACTTTCCTTTGAAAGTGCCTTAAGCTACTTACAAGCATTCACCAGCAACTCACATGAGTTTCTCTGAAAGAGAAGCAGTCTGTTCCAACACTTCAATTCACTGTGTGAAGTGAATGGAGTGTTGCGTCACTTTCTAAATCCTGTATTTTCAGAGAAAATCACTTTCCTTTAAAACTGCCTTAAACTACTTACAAGCATTCACCAGCAACTCACATGAATTTCTCTTGAAAAGAAGCAGTCTGTTCCAACACTTCAGTTCACAGTGAGAAGTGAATGGAGTATTGCTTCACTTTCTAAATGCTGTCCTTTCAGAGAAA
Source organism: Myodes glareolus (assembly GCF_982192425.1). Lineage (NCBI taxonomy): Eukaryota > Metazoa > Chordata > Mammalia > Rodentia > Cricetidae > Myodes > Myodes glareolus. Next base: position 539,297 of record NW_028263244.1, read on the forward strand.
ATCACTTTCCTTTGAAAATGCTATAAGCCACTTACAAGCATTCACAAAAAACTCAAATGCATTTCCCTGAAAGAGAAGCAGTCTGTTCCAACACTTCAATTCACTGTTCGAAGTGAATGGAGTGTTGCTTCACTTTCTAAATGCTGTAACTTCAGAAAAAATCACTTTCCTTTGACACTGCCTTAAGCTACCTACAAGCATTAACCAGCATCTCACATGCATTTCTCTGAAAGTGAAGCAGTCTGTTCCAATACTTCAATTCACTGTGCGAAGTCAATGGAGTGTTACTTCACTTTCTAAATGCTGTAGTTACAGAGAAAATCACTTTCCTTTGAATGTGCCTTAAGTTACTTACAAGCATTCACAAGAAACTAACATGCGTTTCTCTGAAAGAGAAGCAGTCTGTTCCAACACTTCAATTCACTGTGCGAAGTGAATGGAGTGTTACGTCACTTTCTAAATGCTGTACACTCAGAGAAAATCACTTTCCTTTCAAAGTACCTTAAGATACTTACAAGCATTCACCAGCAACTCACATGAGTTTCTCTGAAAGAGAAGCTGTCTGTTTCAACTCTTCAATTCACTGTGTGAAGTGAATGCCTTGTTGTTTCACTTACTAAATGCTGTACTTTCAGAGAAAATCACTCTTCTTTGAAAGTGCCTTAAGCTACTTACAAGCATTCACCAACAACTCTCATGCTTTTCTCTAAAAGAGAAGCAGTCTGTTCCAACACTTCAATTCAATGTGCGAAGTGAATGGAGTGTTGCTTCACTTTCTAAATGCTGTACTTTCAGAGAAAATCACTCTTCTTTGAAACTGCTTTAAGCTACTTACAAGCATTCACAAGCAACTCACATGCATTTCTCTGAAAGAGAAGCAGTCTGTTCCAACACTTCAATTCACTGTGCGAAGTGAATGGAGTTTTGCTTCACTTTCTAAATGCTGTACTTTCAGAGAAAATCACTTTCTTTGAAAGTGCCTTAAGATAATTAAAAGCATTCACAAGAAACTCACATGCATTTCTCTGAAAGAGAAGCAGTCTGTTCCAACACTTCAATTCACTGTGCGAAGTGAATGGAGGGTTGCTTCACTTTCTAAATGCTGTACTTTCAGAGAAAATCACTTTCCTTTGATACTGCCTTAAGCTACTTATAAGCATTCACCAGTAACTCACATGAGTTTCTCTGAAAGAGAAGCAGTCTGTTCCAACACTTCAATTCACTGTCAGAAGTGAATGTGTTGTTGTTTCACTTTCTAAATGCTGTATTTTCAGAGAAAATCACTTTCCTTTGAAAGTGCCTTAAGCTACTTACAAGCATTCACCAGAAACTCACATGAGTTTCTCTGAAAGAGAAGCAGTCTGTTCCAACACTTCAATTCACTGTGCAAAGTGAATGGAGTGTTGATTCACTTTCTAAATGCTGTACTTTCAGAGAAAATCACTTTCCTTTGAAACTGCCTTAAACTACTTACAAGCATTCACCAGCAACTCACATGAGTTTCTCTGAAAGGGAATCAGTCTGTTCCAACTCTTCAATTCACTGTGCGAAGTGAATGGAGTGTTGCGTCACTTTCTAAACGCTGTACTTTCAGAGAAAATCACTTTCCTTTCAAAGTACCTTAAGCGACTTACAAGCATTCACCAGCAACTCACATGAATTTCTCTAAAAGAGAAGCAGTCTGTTCCAACACTTCAATTCACTGTGCGAAGTCAATGTGTTGTTGTTTCACTTTCTAAATGCTGTACTTTCAGAGAAAATCACTTTCCTTTGAAACTGCCTTAGGCTACTTACAAGCATTCACCAGCAACTCACATGACTTTCTCTGAAACAGAAGCAGTCTGTTCCAACACTTCAATTCACTGTGTGAAGTGAATGGAGTGTTGCGTCACTTTCTAAATCCTGTATTTTCAAAGAAAATCACTTTCCTTTGAAACTGCCTTAAGCTACTTACAAGCATTCACCAGCAACTCACATGAGTTTCTCTGAAAGAGAAGCAGTCTGTTCCAACACTTCAGTTCACAGTGAGAAGTGAATGGAGTATTGCTTCACTTTCTAAATGCTGTCCTTTCAGAGAAAATCACTTTCCTTTGAATGTGCCTTAAGCTACTTACAATCATTCACAAAAAACTCACATGCATTTCCCTGAAAGAGAAGCAGTCTGTTCCAACACTTCAAATCACTGTGCGAAGTGAATGGAGTGTTGCTTCACTTTCTAAATGCGCTCCTTTTAGAGAATATCACTCTCTTTTGAAACTACCTGAAGTGACTTACAAGCATTCACAAGAAACTCACATCTGTTTCTCTGAAAGAGAAGCAGTCTGTTCCAACACTTCAATTCACTGTGCAAAGTGAATGGAGTGTTCCTTCACATTTTAAATGCTGTCCTTTCAGAGAAAATCACTTTCCTTTGAACGTGCCTTAAACTACTTACAAGCATTCACAAGAAACTCACATGCGTTTCTCTGAAAGAGAAGCACTCTGTTCCAACACTTCAATTCACTGTGCGAAGTGAATGGAGTGTTGCTTCACTTTCTAAATGCTGTAATTTCTGAGAAAATCACTTTCCTTTGAAAGTGCCTTAAGCTACTTACAAGCATTCACCAGCAACTCACATGAGTTTCTCTGAAAGAGAAGCAGTCTGTTCCAACACTTCAATTCACTGTGCAAAGTGAATGGAGTGTTGCTTCACTTTCTAAATGCTGTACTTTCAGAGAAAATCACTTTCCTTTGAAACTGCCTTAAACTACTTACAAGCATTCACAAGCAACTCACATGAGTTTCTCTGAAAGGGAATCAGTCTGTTCCAACTCTTCAATTCACTGTGCGAAGTGAATGGAGTGTTTTGTCACTTTCTAAACGCTGTACTTTCAGAGAAAATCACTTTCCTTTCAAAGTACCTTAAGCGACTTACAAGCATTCACCAGCAACTCACATGAATTTCTCTGAAAGAAAAGCAGTCTGTTCCAACACTTCAATTCACTGTGCGAAGTCAATGTGTTGTTGTTTCACTTTCTAAATGCTGTACTTTCAGAGAAAATCACTTTCCTTTGAAACTGCCTTAAGCTACTTACAAGCATTCACCAGCAACTCACATGAGTTTCTCTGAAACAGAAGCAGTCTGTTCCAACACTTCAATTCACTGTGTGAAGTAAATGGAGTGTTGTGTCACTTTCTAAATCCTGTATTTTCAAAGAAAATCACTTTCCTTTGAAACTGCCTTAAGCTACTTACAAGCATTCACCAGCAACTCACATGAGTTTCTCTGAAAGAGAAGCTGTCTGTTCCAACACTTCAGTTCACAGTGAGAAGTGAATGGAGTATTGCTTCACTTTCTAAATGCTGTCCTTTCAGAGAAAATCACTTTCCTTTGACAGTGCCTTAAGCTACTTACAAACATTCACAAAAAACTCACATGCATTTCCCTGAAAGAGAAGCAGTCTGTTCCAACACTTCAAATCACTGTGCGAAGTGAATGGAGTGTTGCTTCACTTTCTAAATGCGCTCCTTTTAGAGAAAATCACTCTCTTTTGAAACTACCTGAAGTGACTTACAAGCATTCACAAGAAACTCACATCTGTTTCTCTGAAAGAGAAGCAGTCTGTTCCAACACTTCAATTCACTGTGCAAAGTGAATGGAGTGTTCCTTCACATTTTAAATGCTGTCCTTTCAGAGAAAATCACTTTCCTTTGAACGTGCCTTAAACTACTTACAAGCATTCACAAAAAACTCACATCCGTTTCTCTGAAAGAGAAGCAGTCTGTTCCAACACTTCAATTCACTGTTCGAAGTGAATGGAGTGTTGCTTCACTTTCTAAATGCTGTACCTTCAGAAAAAATCACTTTCTTTTGACACTGCCTTAAGCTACCTACAAGCATTCACCAGCATCTCACATGCATTTCTCTGAAAGAGAAGCAGTCTGTTCCAATACTTCAATTCACTGTGCGAAGTCAATGGAGTGTTACTTCACTTTCTAAATGCTGTACTTACAGAGAAAATCACGTTCCTTTGAATGTGCCTTAAGTTACTTACAAGCATTCACAAGAAACTCACATGCGTTTCTCTGAAAGAGAAGCAGTCTGTTCCAACACTTCAATTCACTGTGCTAAGTGAATGGAGTGTTACTTCACTTTCTAAATGCTGTACTTTCAGAGAAAATCACTTTCCTTTGAAACTGCCTTAAGCTGCTTACAAGCATTCACAAGAAACTAACATGCGTTTCTCTGAAAGAGAAGCAGTCTGCTCCAACATTTCAATTCACTGTGCGAAGTGAATGGAGTGTTACATCACTTTCTAAATGCTGTACACTCAGAGAAAATCACTTTCCTTTCAAAGTTCCTTAAGATACTTACAAGCACTCACCAGCAACTCACATGAGTTTCTCTGAAAGAGAAGCTGTCTGTACCAACTCTTCAATTCACTGTGCGAAGTGAATGCCTTGTTGTTTCACTTACTAAATGCTGTACTTTCAGAGAAAATCACTCTTCTTTGAAAGTGCCTTAAGCTACTTACAAGCATTCACCAACAACTCTCATGCATTTCTCTGAAAGAGAAGCAGTTTGTTCCAACACTTCAATTCAATGTGCGAAGTGAGTGGAGTGTTGCTTCACTTTCTAAATCTGGACTTTCAGAGAAAATCACTTTCCTTTGAAACTGCCTTAAGCTTCTTACAAGCAATCACCAGCAACTCACATGAGTTTCTCAGAAAGAGAAGCAGTCTCTTCCAACACTTCAATTCACTGTGTGAAGTGAATGGAGTGTTGCTTCACTTTCTAAATGCTGTTGTTACAGAGATAATCACTTTTTTTTGAAACTGCATGAAGCTACTTACAAGCATTTAGAAGAACCTCACATTCGTTTCTCTGAAAGAGAAGAATTCTGTCCCAACATTTCAATCCACTGTGCGAAGCGAATGGAGTGTTGCTTCACTTTCTAAATGCTGTACTTTCAGAGAAAATCACTTTCCTTTGAAACTGCCTTAAGCTACTTACAAGCATTCAACAGCAACTCACATGCATTTCTCTGAAAGAGAAGCAGTCTGTTAAAACACTTCAATTCACTGTGCGAAGTGAATGGAGTGTTGCGTCACTTTCTAAATCCTGTATTTTCAAAGAAAATCACTTTCCTTTGAAACTGCCTTTAGCTACTTACAAGCATTCACCAGCAACTCACATGAGTTTCTCTGAAAGAGAAGCAGTCTGTTCCAAAACTTCAGTTCACAGTGAGAAGTGAATGGAGTATTGCTTCACTTTCTAAATGCTGTCCTTTCAGAGAAAATCACTTTCCTTTGAATGTGCCTTAAGCTACTTACAATCATTCACAAAAAACTCACATGCATTTCCCTGAAAGAGAAGCAGTCTGTTCCAACACTTCAAATCACTGTGCGAAGTGAATGGAGTGTTGCTTCACTTTCTAAATGCGCTCCTTTTAGAGAATATCACTCTCTTTTGAAACTACCTGAAGTGACTTACAAGCATTCACAAGAAACTCACATCTGTTTCTCTGAAAGAGAAGCAGTCTGTTCCAACACTTCAATTCACTGTGCAAAGTGAATGGAGTGTTCCTTCACATTTTAAATGCTGTCCTTTCAGAGAAAATCACTTTCCTTTGAACGTGCCTTAAACTACTTACAAGCATTCACAAGAAACTCACATGCGTTTCTCTGAAAGAGAAGCACTCTGTTCCAACACTTCAATTCACTGTGCGAAGTGAATGGAGTGTTGCTTCACTTTCTAAATGCTGTAATTTCAGAGAAAATCACTTTCCTTTGAAAGTGCCTTAAGCTACTTACAAGCATTCACCAGCAACTCACATGAGTTTCTCTGAAAGAGAAGCAGTCTGTTCCAACACTTCAATTCACTGTGCAAAGTGAATGGAGTGTTGCTTCACTTTCTAAATGCTGTACTTTCAGAGAAAATCACTTTCCTTTGAAACTGCCTTAAACTACTTACAAGCATTCACAAGCAACTCACATGAGTTTCTCTGAAAGGGAATCAGTCTGTTCCAACTCTTCAATTCACTGTGCGAAGTGAATGGAGTGTTTTGTCACTTTCTAAACGCTGTACTTTCAGAGAAAATCACTTTCCTTTCAAAGTACCTTAAGCGACTTACAAGCATTCACCAGCAACTCACATGAATTTCTCTGAAAGAAAAGCAGTCTGTTCCAACACTTCAATTCACTGTGCGAAGTCAATGTGTTGTTGTTTCACTTTCTAAATGCTGTACTTTCAGAGAAAATCACTTTCCTTTGAAACTGCCTTAAGCTACTTACAAGCATTCACCAGCAACTCACATGAGTTTCTCTGAAACAGAAGCAGTCTGTTCCAACACTTCAATTCACTGTGTGAAGTAAATGGAGTGTTGTGTCACTTTCTAAATCCTGTATTTTCAAAGAAAATCACTTTCCTTTGAAACTGCCTTAAGCTACTTACAAGCATTCACCAGCAACTCACATGAGTTTCTCTGAAAGAGAAGCTGTCTGTTCCAACACTTCAGTTCACAGTGAGAAGTGAATGGAGTATTGCTTCACTTTCTAAATGCTGTCCTTTCAGAGAAAATCACTTTCCTTTGAAAGTGCCTTAAGCTACTTACAAACATTCACAAAAAACTCACATGCATTTCCCTGAAAGAGAAGCAGTCTGTTCCAACACTTCAAATCACTGTGCGAAGTGAATGGAGTGTTGCTTCACTTTCTAAATGCGTTCCTTTTAGAGAAAATCACTCTCTTTTGAAACTACCTGAAGTGACTTACAAGCATTCACAAGAAACTCACATCTGTTTCTCTGAAAGAGAAGCAGTCTGTTCCAACACTTCAATTCACTGTGCAAAGTGAATGGAGTGTTCCTTCACATTTTAAATGCTGTCCTTTCAGAGAAAATCACTTTCCTTTGAACGTGCCTTAAACTACTTACAAGCATTCACAAAAAACTCACATCCGTTTCTCTGAAAGAGAAGCAGTCTGTTCCAACACTTCAATTCACTGTTCGAAGTGAATGGAGTGTTGCTTCACTTTCTAAATGCTGTACCTTCAGAGAAAATCACTCTTCTTTGAAAGTGCCTTAAGCTACTTACAAGCATTCACCAACAACTCTCATGCATTTCTCTGAAAGAGAAGCAGTCTGTTCCAATACTTCAATTCACTGTGCGAAGTCAATGGAGTGTTACTTCACTTTCTAAATGCTGTACTTACAGAGAAAATCACGTTCCTTTGAATGTGCCTTAAGTTACTTACAAGCATTCACAAGAAACTCACATGCGTTTCTCTGAAAGAGAAGCAGTCTGTTCCAACACTTCAATTCACTGTGCTAAGTGAATGGAGTGTTACTTCACTTTCTAAATGCTGTACTTTCAGAGAAAATCACTTTCCTTTGAAACTGCCTTAAGCTGCTTACAAGCATTCACAAGAAACTAACATGCGTTTCTCTGAAAGAGAAGCAGTCTGTTCCAACATTTCAATTCACTGTGCGAAGTGAATGGAGTGTTACATCACTTTCTAAATGCTGTACACTCAGAGAAAATCACTTTATTTTCAAAGTACCTTAAGATACTTACAAGCACTCACCAGCAACTCACATGAGTTTCTCTGAAAGAGAAGCTGTCTGTACCAACTCTTCAATTCACTGTGCGAAGTGAATGCCTTGTTGTTTCACTTACTAAATGCTGTACTTTCAGAGAAAATCACTCTTCTTTGAAAGTGCCTTAAGCTACTTACAAGCATTCACCAACAACTCTCATGCATTTCTCTGAAAGAGAAGCAGTTTGTTCCAACACTTCAATTCAATGTGCGAAGTGAGTGGAGTGTTGCTTCACTTTCTAAATCTGGACTTTCAGAGAAAATCACTTTCCTTTGAAACTGCCTTAAGCTTCTTACAAGCAATCACCAGCAACTCACATGAGTTTCTCAGAAAGAGAAGCAGTCTCTTCCAACACTTCAATTCACTGTGTGAAGTGAATGGAGTGTTGCTTCACTTTCTAAATGCTGTTGTTACAGAGAAAATCACTTTTTTTTGAAACTGCATGAAGCTACTTACAAGCATTTAGAAGAACCTCACATTCGTTTCTCTGAAAGAGAAGAATTCTGTCCCAACATTTCAATCCACTGTGCGAAGCGAATGGAGTGTTGCTTCACTTTCTAAATGCTGTACTTTCAGAGAAAATCACTTTCCTTTGAAACTGCCTTAAGCTACTTACAAGCATTCAACAGCAAGTCACATGCATTTCTCTGAAAGAGAAGCAGTCTGTTAAAACACTTCAATTCACTGTGCGAAGTGAATGGAGTGTTGCTTCACTTTCTAAATGCTGTACTTTGAGAGAAAATCACTTTTCTTTGAAAGTAGCTTAAGCTACTTACAAGCATTGACCAGCAACTCACATGAGTTTCTCTGAAAGAGAGGCAGTCTGTTCCAACACTTCAATTCACTGTGCGAAGAGAATGGAGTGTTGCTTCACTTTCTTAATGCTGTAATTTCAGAGAAAATCACTCTTCTTTGAAAATGCCTTGTGCTACTTAAAAGCATTCACCAGCAAATCACATGAGTTTCTCTGAAAGAGAAGCAGTCTTTTCCAACACTTCAATTCACTGTGCGAAGTGAATGGAGTGTTGCTTCACTTTCTAAATGCTGTACTTTCAGAGAATATCACTTTCCTTTGAAAGTGCCTTAAGCTACAAACAACCATTCACTAAAAACTCACATCTGTTTCTCTGAAAGAGAAGCAGTCTGTTACAACACTTCAATTCACTGTGTGAAGTGAATGGAGTGTTGCTTCACTTTCTAAATGCTGTACTTTCAGAGAAAATCACTTTCCTTTGAAACTGCCTTAAGCTACTTACAAGCATTCACCAGCAACTCACAATCATTTTTCTGAAAGAGAAGCAGTCTGTTCAAACAATTCAAAATACTGTGCGAAGTGAATGGAGGGTTGCTTCACTTTCAAAATGCTGTACTTTCAGAGAATATCACTTTCCTTTGAAAGTGCCTTAAGCTACGTACAAGCATTCCCCAGCAACTCACATGCATTTCTCTGAAAGAGAAGCAGTCTGTTATAACACTTCAATTCACTGTGCGAAGTGAATGAGTGTTGCTTCACTTTCTAAATCCTGTACTTTCAGAGAAAATCACTTTCCTTTGAAAGTGCATTAAGCTACTTACAAGCATTCACCAGCAACTCACATGAGTTTTTCTAAAAGAGAGGCAGTCTATTATAACACTTCAATTCACTGTGCGAAGTGAATGGAGTGTTGTTTCACTTTCTCAATGCTGTACTTTAAGAGAAAATCACTTTCCTTTGAAACTGCCTTAAGCTTCTTACAAGCATTCACCAGCAACTCACATGAGTTTCTCTGAAAGAGAAGCAGTCTGTTCCAACACTTCAATTCACTGTGCGAAGTGAACGGAGTGTTGCTTCACCTTCTAAAGGCTGTAATTTCAAAGAAAATCACTTTCTTTGAAACTGCCTTAAGCTACTTACAAGCATTCACCAGCAACTCACATGCATTTCTCTGAAAGAGAAGCAGTCTGTTCCAACACTTCAATTCACTCTGCGAAGTGAACAGAGTGTTGCTTCACTCTCTAAATGCTGTCCTTTCAGAGTAAATCACTTTCCTTTGAAACTGCCTTAAGCTACTTACAAGAATTCACAAGTAACTCACATGCGTTTCTCTGAAAGAGAAGCAGTCTGTTCCAACACTTCAATTCACTGTGGGAAGTGAATGGAGTGTTGCTTCACTTTCTAAATACTGTACTTTCAGAGAAAATCACTTTCTTTGAAAGTGCCTTAAGCTACTTTCAAGTATTCACCAGCAACGCACATGCATTTCTCTGAAAGAGAAGCAGTCTGTTCCAACACTTCAATTCACTGTGCGAAGTGAATGGAGTGTTGTTTCACTTTCTTAATGCTGTACTTTCAGAGAAAATCACTTTCCTTTGAAAGTGCCTTAAGCTACTTACAAGAATTAACCAGCAACTCACAGGAGTTTCTCTGAAAGAGAAGCAGTCTGTTCCAACACTTCAATTCACTGTGCGAAGTGAATGGAGTGTTGCTTCACTTTCTAAATGCTGTATCTTCAGAGAAAATCACTTTCCTTTTAAAGTGCCTTAAGCTACTTACAAGCATTCACCAGCAACTCACATGAGTTTCTCTGAAAGAGAGGCAGTCTGTTCCAACACTTCAATTCACTGTGTGAAGTGAATTGAGTGGTGCTTCACTTTCTTAATGCTATAGTTACAGAGATAATCACTTTTTTTTTGAAACTGCCTTAAGCTGCTTACAAGCATTTAGAAGAACCTCACATTCATTTCTCTGAAAGAGAAACAGTCTGTTTCAACACTTCAATTCACTCTGCGAAATGAACGGAGTGTTGCTTCACTTTCTAAAGGCTGTAATTTCAGAGAAAATCACTTTCCTTTGAAACTGCCTTAAGCTACTTACATGCATTCACCAGCAACTCACATGCATTTCTCTGAAAGATAAACAGTCTGTTCCAATACTTCAATTCACTCTGCGATGTGAATGGAGTGTTGCTTCACTTTCTAAATGCTGTACTTTGAGAGAAAATCACTTTCCTTTGAACGTGCCTTAAGCTACTTACAAGCATTGACCAGCAACACACATGAGTTTCTCTGAAAGAGAGGCTGTCTGTTCCAACACTTCAATTCACTGTGTGAAGTGAATGGAGTGTTGCGTCACTTTCTAAATCCTGTATTTTCAAAGAAAATCACTTTCCTTTGAAACTGCCTTTAGCTACTTACAAGCATTCACCAGCAACTCACATGAGTTTCTCTGAAAGAGAAGCAGTCTGTTCCAACACTTCAGTTCACAGTGAGAAGTGAATGGAGTATTGCTTCACTTTCTAAATGCTGTCCTTTCAGAGAAAATCACTTTCCTTTGAATGTGCCTTAAGCTACTTACAATCATTCACAAAAAACTCACATGCATTTCCCTGAAAGAGAAGCAGTCTGTTCCAACACTTCAAATAACTGTGCGAAGTGAATGGAGTGTTGCTTCACTTTCTAAATGCGCTCCTTTTAGAGAATATCACTCTCTTTTGAAACTACCTGAAGTGACTTACAAGCATTCACAAGAAACTCACATCTGTTTCTCTGAAAGAGAAGCAGTCTGTTCCAACACTTCAATTCACTGTGCAAAGTGAATGGAGTGTTCCTTCACATTTTAAATGCTGTCCTTTCAGAGAAAATCACTTTCCTTTGAACGTGCCTTAAACTACTTACAAGCATTCACAAGAAACTCACATGCGTTTCTCTGAAAGAGAAGCACTCTGTTCCAACACTTCAATTCACTGTGCGAAGTGAATGGAGTGTTGCTTCACTTTCTAAATGCTGTAATTTCAGAGAAAATCACTTTCCTTTGAAAGTGCCTTAAGCTACTTACAAGCATTCACCAGCAACTCACATGAGTTTCTCTGAAAGAGAAGCAGTCTGTTCCAACACTTCAATTCACTGTGCAAAGTGAATGGAGTGTTGCTTCACTTTCTAAATGCTGTACTTTCAGAGAAAATCACTTTCCTTTGAAACTGCCTTAAGCTACTTACAAGCATTCACCAGCAACTCACATGCGTTTCTCTGAAAGGGAAGCAGTCTGTTCCAACACTTCAATTCACTGTGCGAAGTGAATGGAGTGTTGCTTCACTTTCTAAATGCTGTAATTTCAGAGAAAATCACTTTCCTTTGAAAGTGCCTTAAGCTACATACAAGCATTCACCAGCTACTCACAATCATTTTTCTGAAAGTGAAGCAGTCTGTTCCAACACTTCAATTCACTGTTCGAAGTGAATGGAGTGTTGCTTCACTTTCTAAATGCTGTACTTTCAGAGAAAATCACTTTCCTTTGAAACTGCCTAAAGTTACTTACAAGCATTCACCAGCAACTCACATGCATTTCTCTGAAAGAGAAGCATTCTGTTCCAAAACTTCAATTCACTGTGCGAAGTAAATGGAGTGTTGCTCCACTTTCTAAATGCTGTCCTTTCAGAGAAAATCACTTTCCTTTGAAACTGCCTTAAGCTACTTACAAGCATTCACCAGCAACACACATGAGTTTCTCTGAAAGAGAAGCAGTCTGTTCCAACACTTCAATTAACAGTGCGAAGTGAATGGAGTGTTGCTTCACTTTCTAAATGCTGTAATTTCAGAGAAAATCACTTTCCTTTGAAACTGCCTTAAGCTACTTACAAACATTCACCAGCAACTCACAATCATTTTTCTGAAAGAGAAGCAGTCTGTTCCAACACTTCAATTCACTGTGCGAAGTGAATGGAGTGTTGCTTCACTTTCAAAATGCTGTACTTTCAGAGAAAATCACTTTCCTTTGAAAGTGCCTTAAGCTACTTACAAGCGTTCACCAGCAACTCACATGCATTTTTTTAAAAGGGAAACAGTCTGTTCCAACACTTCAATTCAGTGTGCGAAGTGAATGGAGTATTGCTTCACTTTCTAAATGCTGTACTTTCAGAGAAAGTCACTTACCTTTGAAAGTGCCTTAAGCTACTTACAAGCATTCACCAGCAACTCACATGAGTTTTTCTGAAAGAGAGGCAGTCTGTTCCAACACTTCAAATCACTGTGCGAAGTGAATGGAGTGTTGCTTCACTTTCTAAATGCGCTCCTTTTAGAGAATATCACTCTCTTTTGAAACTACCTGAAGTGACTTACAAGAATTCACAAGAAACTCACATCTGTTTCTCTGAAAGAGAAGCAGTCTGTTCCAACACTTCAATTCACTGTGCAAAGTGAATGGAGTGTTCCTTCACATTTTAAATGCTGTCCTTTCAGAGAAAATCACTTTCCTTTGAACGTGCCTTAAACTACTTACAAGCATTCACAAGAAACTCACATGCGTTTCTCTGAAAGAGAAGCACTCTGTTCCAACACTTCAATTCACTGTGCGAAGTGAATGGAGTGTTGCTTCACTTTCTAAATGCTGTAATTTCAGAGAAAATCACTTTCCTTTGAAAGTGCCTTAAGCTACTTACAAGCATTCACCAGCAACTCACATGAGTTTCTCTGAAAGAGAAGCAGTCTGTTCCAACACTTCAATTCACTGTGCAAAGTGAATGGAGTGTTGCTTCACTTTCTAAATGCTGTACTTTCAGAGAAAATCACTTTCCTTTGAAACTGCCTTAAGCTACTTACAAGCATTCACCAGCAACTCACATGCGTTTCTCTGAAAGGGAAGCAGTCTGTTCCAACACTTCAATTCACTGTGCGAAGTGAATGGAGTGTTGCTTCACTTTCTAAATGCTGTAATTTCAGAGAAAATCACTTTCCTTTGAAAGTGCCTTAAGCTACATACAAGCATTCACCAGCAACTCACAATCATTTTTCTGAAAGTGAAGCAGTCTGTTCCAACACTTCAATTCACTGTTCGAAGTGAATGGAGTGTTGCTTCACTTTCTAAATGCTGTACTTTCAGAGAAAATCACTTTCCTTTGAAACTGCCTAAAGTTACTTACAAGCATTCACCAGCAACTCACATGCATTTCTCTGAAAGAGAAGCATTCTGTTCCAAAACTTCAATTCACTGTGCGAAGTAAATGGAGTGTTGCTCCACTTTCTAAATGCTGTCCTTTCAGAGAAAATCACTTTCCTTTGAAACTGCCTTAAGCTACTTACAAGCATTCACCAGCAACACACATGAGTTTCTCTGAAAGAGAAGCAGTCTGTTCCAACACTTCAATTAACAGTGCGAAGTGAATGGAGTGTTGCTTCACTTTCTAAATGCTGTAATTTCAGAGAAAATCACTTTCCTTTGAAACTGCCTTAAGCTACTTACAAACATTCACCAGCAACTCACAATCATTATTCTGAAAGAGAAGCAGTCTGTTCCAACACTTCAATTCACTGTGCGAAGTGAATGGAGTGTTGCTTCACTTTCAAAATGCTGTACTTTCAGAGAAAATCACTTTCCTTTGAAAGTGCCTTAAGCTACTTACAAGCGTTCACCAGCAACTCACATGCATTTTTTTAAAAGGGAAACAGTCTGTTCCAACACTTCAATTCAGTGTGCGAAGTGAATGGAGTATTGCTTCACTTTCTAAATGCTGTACTTTCAGAGAAAGTCACTTACCTTTGAAAGTGCCTTAAGCTACTTACAAGCATTCACCAGCAACTCACATGAGTTTTTCTGAAAGAGAGGCAGTCTGTTCCAACACTTCAATTCACTGTGCGAAGTGTATGGAGTGTTGCTTCACTTTCTAAATGCTGTACTTTCAGAGAAAATCACTTTCCTTTGAAACTGCCTTAAGCTTCTTACAAGCATTCACCAGGAACTCACATGAGTTTCTCAGAAAGAGAAGCAGTCTGTTCCAACACTTCAATTCACTGTGTGAAGTGAATGGAGTGTTGCGTCACTTTCTAAATGCTGTACTTTGAGAGAAAATCACTTTCCCTTGAAAGTGCCTTAAGCTACTTACAAGCATTGACCAGAAACTCACATGAGTTTCTCTGAAAGAGAAGCAGTCTGTTCCAACACTTCAATTCACTGTGCGAAGTGAATGGAGTGTTGCTTCACTTTCTAAATGCTGTACTTTCAGAAAAATCATTTTCTTTTGAAACTGCCTTAAGCTACTTACAAGCATTCACCAGCAACTCACATGCATTTCTCTGAAAGAGAAACAGTCTGTTTCAACACTTCAATTCACTGTGCAAAATGAACGGAGTGTTGCTTCACTTTCTAAAGGCTGTAATTTCAGAGAAAATCACTTTCCTTTGAAACTGCCTTAAGCTTCTTACATGCATTCACCAGCAACTCACATGCATTTCTCTGAAAGAGAAACAGTCTGTTCCAATACTTCAATTCACTGTGCGAAGTGAATGGAGTGTTGCTTCACTTTCTAAATGCTGTACTTTGAGAGAAAATCACTTTCCTTTGAAAGTGCCTTAAGCTACTAACAAGCATTGACCAGCAACTCACATGAGTTTCTCTGAAAGAGAGGCAGTCTGTTCCAACACTTCAATTCACTGTGCGAAGAGAATGGAGTGTTGTTTCACTTTCTAAATGCTGTACTTTCAGAGAAAATCACTCTTCTTTGAAAATGCCTTGAGCTACTTGAAAGCATTCACCAGCAACTCACATGAGTTTCTCAGAAAGAGAAGCAGTCTGTTCCAAAACTTCAATTCACTGTGCGAAGTGAATGGAGTGTTGCTTCACTTTCTAAATGCTGTAATTTCGGAGAAAATCACTTTCCTTTTAAAGTGCCTTAAGCTACATACATCCATTCACAAAAAACTCACATCTGTTTCTCTGAAAGAGAAGCAGTCTGTTACAACACTTCAATTCACTGTGTGAAGTGAATGGAGTGTTGCTTCACTTTCTAAATGCTGTACTTTCAGAGAAAATCACTTTCCTTTGAAACTGCCTTAAGCTACTTACAAGCATTCACCTGCAACTAACAATCATTTTTCTGAAAGAGAAGCAGTCTGTTCAGACAGTTGAATTTACTGTGCGAAGTGAATGGAGGGTTGCTTCACTTTCAAAATGCTGTACTTTCAGAGAATATTACTTTTCTTTGAAAGTGCCTTAAGCTACTTACAAGCATTCACAAGAAACTCACATGCATTTCTCTGAAAGTGAAGCAGTCTGTTCCAACACTTCAATTCACTATGCGAAGTGAATGGAGTGTTGCTTCACTTTCAAAATGCTGTACTTTCAGAGAAAATCACTTTCCTTTGAAAGTGCCTTAAGCTACTTACAAGTGTTCACCAGCAACTCACATGCATTTCTTTGAAAGGGAAACAGTCTGTTCCAACACTTCAATTCACTGTGCGAAGTGAATGGAGTATTGCTTCACTTTCTAAATGCTGTACTTTCAGAGAAAGTCACTTTCCTTTGAAAGTGCCTTAAGCTACTTACAAGCATTCACCAGCAACTCACATGAGTTTCTCTGAAAGAAAAGCAGTCTGTTCCAACACTTCAGTTCACTGTGCGAAGTGAATGGAGTGTTGCGTCACTTTCTAAATGCTGTACTTTCAGAGAAAATCACTTTCCTTTCAAAGTACCTTAAGCTACTTACAAGCATTCACCAGCAACTCACATGAGTTTCTCTGAAAGAGAAGCAGTCTGTTCCAACACTTCAATTCACTGTGCGAGGTGAATGTGTTGTTGTTTCAGTTTCTAAATGCTGTACTTTGAGAGAAAATCACTTTCCTTTGAAACTGCCTTAAGCTACTTACAAGCGTTCACCAGCAACTCACATGCATTTCTCTGAAAGAGAAACAGTCTGTTTCAACACTTCAATTCACTGTGCGAAATGAACGGAGTGTTGCTTCACTTTCTAAAGGCTGTAATATCAGAGAAAATCACTTTCCTTTGAAACTGCCTTAAGCTACTTACATGCATTCACCAGCAACTCACATGCATTTCTCTGAAAGAGAAACAGTCTGTTCCAATACTTCAATTCACTGTGCGAAGTGAATGGAGTGTTGCTTCACTTTCAAAATGCTGTACTTTCAGAGAAAATCACTTTCCTTTGAAAGTGCCTTAAGCTACTTACAAGCGTTCACCAGCAACTCACATGCATTTCTTTGAAAGGGAAACAGTCTGTTCCAACACTTCAATTCAGTGTACGAAGTGAATGGAGTATTGCTTCACTTTCTAAATGCTGTACTTCAGAGAAAGTCACTTTCCTTTGAAAGTGCCTTAAGCTACTTACAAGCATTCACCAGTAACTCACATGAGTTTTTCTGAAAGAGAGGCAGTCTGTTCCAACACTTCAATTCACTGTGCGAAGTGTATGGAGAGTTGCTTCACTTTCTAAATGCTGTACTTTCAGAGAAAATCACTTTCCTTTGAAACTGCCTTAAGCTTCTTACAAGCATTCACCAGGAACTCACATGAGTTTCTCAGAAAGAGAAGCAGTCTGTTCCAACACTTCAATTCACTGTGTGAAGTGAATGGAGTGTTGCGTCACTTTCTAAATGCTGTACTTTGAGAGAAAATCACTTTCCTTTGAAAGTGCCTTAAGCTACTTACAAGCATTGACCAGCAACTCACATGAGTTTCTCTGAAAGAGAGGCAGTCTGTTCCAACACTTCAATTCACTGTGCGAAGAGAATGGAGTGTTGCTTCACTTTCTAAATGCTGTAATTTCAGAGAAAGTCACTCTTCTTTGAAAATGCCTTGAGCTACTTAAAAGCATTCACCAGCAACTCACATGAGTTTCTCAGAAAGAGAAGCAGTCTGTTCCAAAACTTCAATTCACTGTGCGAAGTGAATGGAGTGTTGATTCACATTCAAAATGCTGTAATTTCGGAGAAAATCACTTTCCTTTTAAAGTGCCTTAAGCTACATACATCCATTCACAAAAAACTCACATCTGTTTCTCTGAAAGAGAAGCAGTCTGTTACAACACTTCAATTCACTATGCGTAGTGAATGGAGTGTTGCTTCACTTTCTAAATACTGTACTTTCTGAGAAAATCACTTTCCTTTCAAACTGCCTTAAGCTTCTTACAAGCATTCGCCAGCAACTCACATGAATTTCTCTGAAAGAGAAGCATTCTGTTCCAAAACTTCAATTCATTGTGCGAAGTGAATGGAGTGTTACTCCACTTTCTAAATGCTGTCCTTTCAGAGTAAATCACTTTCCTTTGAAACTGCCTTAAGCTACTTACAAGCATTCAGAAGTAACTCACATGCATTTCTCTGAAAGAGAAGCAGTCTGTTCAAACACTTCAATTCACTGTGCGAAGTGAATGGAGTGTTGCTTCACTTTCTAAATGCTGTATTTTCAGAGAAAATCACTTTCTTTGAAAGTGCCTTAAGCTACTTTCAAGTATTCACCAGCAACACACATGCATTTCTCTGGAAGAGAAGCAGTCTGTTCCAACACTTCAATTCACTGTGTGAAGTGAATGGAGTGTTGCTTCACTTTCTAAATGCTGTCCTTTCAGAGAAAATCACTTTCCTTTGAAAGTGCCTTAAGCTACTTACAAGCATTGACCAGCAACTCACATGAGTTTCTCTGAAAGAGAGGCTGTCTTTTCCAACACTTCAATTCAGTGTGCGAAGAGAATGGAGTGTTGCTTCACTTTCTAAATGCTGTACTTTCAGAGAAAATCACTCTTCTTTGAAACTGCCTTGAGCTACTTAAAAGCATTCACCAGCAAATCACATGAGTTTCTCTGAAAGAGAAGCAGTCTGTTCCAAAACTTCAATTCACTGTGCGAAGTGAATGGAGTGTTGCTTCACTTTCTAAATGCTGTAATTTCGGAGAAAATCACTTTCCTTTTAAAGTGTCTTAAGCTACTTACAACCATTCACAAAAAACTCACATCTGTTTCTCTGAAAGAGAAGCAGTCTGTTACAACACTTCAATTCACTGTGCGAAGTGAATGGAGTGTTGCTTCACTTTCTAAATGCTGTACTTTCAGAGAAAATCACTTTCCTTTGAAACTGCCTTAAGCTACTTACAAGCATTCACCAGCAACTCACTATCATTTTTCTGAAAGAGAAGCAGTCTGTTCAAACAATTCAATTTACTGTGCGAAGTGAATGGACGGTTGCTTCACTTTCAAAATGCTGTACTTTCAGAGAAAATCACTTTCCTTTAAAACTACCTTCAGCTACTTACAAGCATTCACCAGCAACTCACATGAGTTTCTCTGAAAGAGAAGCAGTCTATTCCAACACTTCAATTAACTGTGCAAAGTGAATGGAGTGTTGCTTCACTTTCTAAATGCTGTACTTTCAGAGAAAATCACTTTCCTTTGAAACTGCCTTAAGCTACTTACAAGCATTCACCAGCAACTCACATGAGTTTCTCTGAAAGAGAAGCAGTCTGTTCCAACACTTCAATTCACTGTGTAAAGTGAATGGAGTGTTGCTTCACTTTCTAAATGCTGTAGTTACAGAGATAATCACTTTTTTTGAAACTGCCTTAAGCTACTTACAAGCATTTAGAAGAAACTCACATTCGTTTCTGTGAAAGAGAAGTAGTCTGTCCCAACATTTCAATTCACTGTGCGAAGACAATGGAGTGTTGCTTCACTTTCTAAATGCTGTACTTTCAGAGAAAATCACTCTTCTTTGAAAATGCCTTGAGCTACTTACAAGCATTCCCCAGCAACTCATATGAGTTTCTCTGAAAGAGAAGCAGTCTGTTCCAGCACTTCAATTCACTGTGCGAAGTGAATGGAGTGTTGCTTCACTTTCTAAATGCTGTACTTTCAGAGAAAATCACTTTCCTTTTAAAGTGCCTTAAGCTACTTACAACCATTCACAAAAAACTCACATCCGTTTCTCTGAAAGAGAAGCAGTCTGTTACAACACTTCAATTCACTGTGCAAAGTGAATGGAGTGTTGCTTCACTTTCTAAATGCTGTACTTTCAGAGAAAATCACTTTCCTTTGAAACTGCCTTAAGCTACTTACAAGCATTCAGCAGCAACTCACATGAGTTTCTCTGAAAGAGAAGCAGTCTGTTCCAACTCTTCAATTCACTGTGCGAAGTGAATGTGTTGTTGTTTCACTTTCTAAATGCTGTACTTTTAGAGAAAATCACTTTCCTTTGAAACTGCCTTAAGCTACTTACAAGCATTCACCAGCAACTCACATGCATTTCTCTGAAAGTGAAGCAGTCTGTTCCAACACTTCAATTCACTCTGCGAAGTGAACGTAGTGTTGCTTCACTTTCTAAAGGCTGTAATTTCAAAGAAAATCACTTTCTTTGAAACTGCCTTGAGCTACTTACAATCATTCACCAGCAACTCACATGCATTTCTCTGAAAGTGAAGCAGTCTGTACCAACACTTCAGTTCACTCTGTGAAGTGAACGGAGTGTTGCTTCACTTTCTAAATGCTGTACTTTCAGAGAAAATCACTTTCCTTTGAAACTGCCTTAAGTTACTTACAAGCATTCACCAGCAACTCACATGCATTTCTCTTAAAGAGAAGCATTCTGTTCCAAAACTTCAATTCACTGTGCGAAGTAAATGGAGTGTTGCTCCACTTTCTAAATGCTGTCCTTTCAGAGAAAATCACGTTCCTTTGAAACTGCCTTAAGCTACTTACAAGCATTCACCAGCAACTCACAGACTATTCTCTGAAAGAGAAGCAGTCTGTTCCAACACTTCAGTTCACTGTGCGAAGTGAATGGAGTGTTGCTTCACTTTCTAAATGCTGTATTTTCAGAGAAAATCACTTTACTTTGAAACTGCCTTAAACTACTTACAAGCCTTCACCAGCAACTCACATGAGTTTCTCTGAAAGAGAAGCAGTCTGTTCCAACTCTTCAATTCACTCTGCAAAGTGAGTGGAGTGTTGCGTCACTTTCTAAATACTGTACTTTCAGAGAAAATCACTTTCCTTTGAAAGTGCCTTAAGCTACTTACAAGCGTTCACCAGCAACTCACATGCATTTCTTTGAAAGGGAAACAGTCTGTTCCAACACTTCAATTCAGTGTACGAAGTGAATGGAGTATTGCTTCACTTTCTAAAAGCTGTACTTTCAGAGAAAGTCACTTTCCTTTGAAAGTGCCTTAAGCTACTTACAAGCATTCACCAGTAACTCACATGAGTTTTTCTGAAAGAGAGGCAGTCTGTTCCAACACTTCAATTCACTGTGCGAAGTGTATGGAGAGTTGCTTCACTTTCTAAATGCTGTACTTTCAGAGAAAATCACTTTCCTTTGAAACTGCCTTAAGCTTCTTACAAGCATTCACCAGGAACTCACATGAGTTTCTCAGAAAGAGAAGCAGTCTGTTCCAACAATTCAATTCACTGTGTGAAGTGAATGGAGTGTTGCGTCACTTTCTAAATGCTGTACTTTGAGAGAAAATCACTTTCCTTTGAAAGTGCCTTAAGCTACTTACAAGCATTGACCAGCAACTCACATGAGTTTCTCTGAAAGAGAGGCAGTCTGTTCCAACACTTCAATTCACTGTGCGAAGAGAATGGAGTGTTGCTTCACTTTCTAAATGCTGTAATTTCAGAGAAAATCACTCTTCTTTGAAAATGCCTTGAGCTACTTAAAAGCATTCACCAGCAACTCACATGAGTTTCTCAGAAAGAGAAGCAGTCTGTTCCAAAACTTCAATTCACTGTGCGAAGTGAATGGAGTGTTGCTTCACATTCAAAATGCTGTAATTTCGGAGAAAATCACTTTCCTTTTAAAGTGCCTTAAGCTACATACATCCATTCACAAAAAACTCACATCTGTTTCTCTGAAAGAGAAGCAGTCTGTTACAACACTTCAATTCACTATGCGTAGTGAATGGAGTGTTGCTTCACTTTCTAAATACTGTACTTTCTGAGAAAATCACTTTCCTTTCAAACTGCCTTAAGCTTCTTACAAGCATTCGCCAGCAACTCACATGAATTTCTCTGAAAGAGAAGCATTCTGTTCCAAAACTTCAATTCATTGTGCGAAGTGAATGGAGTGTTACTCCACTTTCTAAATGCTGTCCTTTCAGAGTAAATCACTTTCCTTTGAAACTGCCTTAAGCTACTTACAAGCATTCAGAAGTAACTCACATGCATTTCTCTGAAAGAGAAGCAGTCTGTTCAAACACTTCAATTCACTGTGCGAAGTGAATGGAGTGTTGCTTCACTTTCTAAATGCTGTATTTTCAGAGAAAATCACTTTCTTTGAAAGTGCCTTAAGCTACTTTCAAGTATTCACCAGCAACACACATGCATTTCTCTGGAAGAGAAGCAGTCTGTTCCAACACTTCAATTCACTGTGTGAAGTGAATGGAGTGTTGCTTCACTTTCTAAATGCTGTCCTTTCAGAGAAAATCACTTTCCTTTGAAAGTGCCTTAAGCTACTTACAAGCATTGACCAGCAACTCACATGAGTTTCTCTGAAAGAGAGGCTGTCTTTTCCAACACTTCAATTCAGTGTGCGAAGAGAATGGAGTGTTGCTTCACTTTCTAAATGCTGTACTTTCAGAGAAAATCACTCTTCTTTGAAACTGCCTTGAGCTACTTAAAAGCATTCACCAGCAAATCACATGAGTTTCTCTGAAAGAGAAGCAGTCTGTTCGAAAACTTCAATTCACTGTGCGAAGTGAATGGAGTGTTGCTTCACTTTCTAAATGCTGTAATTTCGGAGAAAATCACTTTCCTTTTAAAGTGTCTTAAGCTACTTACAACCATTCACAAAAAACTCACATCTGTTTCTCTGAAAGAGAAGCAGTCTGTTACAACACTTCAATTTACTGTGCGAAGTGAATGGAGTGTTGCTTCACTTTCTAAATGCTGTACTTTCAGAGAAAATCACTTTCCTTTGAAACTGCCTTAAGCTACTTACAAGCATTCACCAGCAACTCACAATCATTTTTCTGAAAGAGAAGCAGTCTGTTCAAACAATTCAATTTACTGTGCGAAGTGAATGGAGGGTTGCTTCACTTTCAAAATGCTGTACTTTCAGAGAAAATCACTTTCCTTTAAAACTACCTTCAGCTACTTACAAGCATTCACCAGCAACTCACATGAGTTTCTCTGAAAGAGAAGCAGTCTATTCCAACACTTCAATTAACTGTGCAAAGTGAATGGAGTGTTGCTTCACTTTCTAAATGCTGTACTTTCAGAGAAAATCACTTTCCTTTGAAACTGCCTTAAGCTACTTACAAGCATTCACCAGCAACTCACATGAGTTTCTCTGAAAGAGAAGCAGTCTGTTCCAACACTTCAATTCACTGTGTAAAATGAATGGAGTGTTGCTTCACTTTCTAAATGCTGTAGTTACAGAGATAATCACTTTTTTTGAAACTGCCTTAAGCTACTTACAAGCATTTAGAAGAAACTCACATTCGTTTCTGTGAAAGAGAAGTAGTCTGTCCCAACATTTCAATTCACTGTGCGAAGACAATGGAGTGTTGCTTCACTTTCTAAATGCTGTACTTTCAGAGAAAATCACTCTTCTTTGAAAATGCCTTGAGCTACTTACAAGCATTCCCCAGCAACTCATATGAGTTTCTCTGAAAGAGAAGCAGTCTGTTCCAGCACTTCAATTCACTGTGCGAAGTGAATGGAGTGTTGCTTCACTTTCTAAATGCTGTACTTTCAGAGAAAATCACTTTCCTTTTAAAGTGCCTTAAGCTACTTACAACCATTCACAAAAAACTCACATCCGTTTCTCTGAAAGAGAAGCAGTCTGTTACAACACTTCAATTCACTGTGCAAAGTGAATGGAGTGTTGCTTCACTTTCTAAATGCTGTACTTTCAGAGAAAATCACTTTCCTTTGAAACTGCCTTAAGCTACTTACAAGCATTCAGCAGCAACTCACATGAGTTTCTCTGAAAGAGAAGCAGTCTGTTCCAACTCTTCAATTCACTGTGCGAAGTGAATGTGTTGTTGTTTCACTTTCTAAATGCTGTACTTTTAGAGAAAATCACTTTCCTTTGAAACTGCCTTAAGCTACTTACAAGCATTCACCAGCAACTCACATGCATTTCTCTGAAAGTGAAGCAGTCTGTTCCAACACTTCAATTCACTCTGCGAAGTGAACGTAGTGTTGCTTCACTTTCTAAAGGCTGTAATTTCAAAGAAAATCACTTTCTTTGAAACTGCCTTGAGCTACTTACAATCATTCACCAGCAACTCACATGCATTTCTCTGAAAGTGAAGCAGTCTGTACCAACACTTCAGTTCACTCTGTGAAGTGAACGGAGTGTTGCTTCACTTTCTAAATGCTGTATTTTCAGAGAAAATCACTGTCCTTTGAAACTGCCTTAAGTTACTTACAAGCATTCACCAGCAACTCACATGCATTTCTCTTAAAGAGAAGCATTCTGTTCCAAAACTTCAATTCACTGTGCGAAGTAAATGGAGTGTTGCTCCACTTTCTAAATGCTGTCCTTTCAGAGAAAATCACGTTCCTTTGAAACTGCCTTAAGCTACTTACAAGCATTCACCAGCAACTCACAGACTATTCTCTGAAAGAGAAGCAGTCTGTTCCAACACTTCAGTTCACTGTGCGAAGTGAATGGAGTGTTGCTTCACTTTCTAAATGCTGTATTTTCAGAGAAAATCACTTTACTTTGAAACTGCCTTAAACTACTTACAAGCATTCAACAGCAACTCACATGAGTTTCTCTGAAAGAGAAGCAGTCTGTTCCAACTCTTCAATTCACTCTGCAAAGTGAGTGGAGTGTTGCGTCACTTTCTAAATACTGTACTTTCAGAGAAAATCACTTCCTTTCAAAGTACCTTAAGCTACTTACAAGCATTCATCAGCTACTCACATGAGTTTCTCTGAAAAAGAAGCAGTCTGTTCCAACACTTCAATTCACTGTGCGAAGTGAATGGAGTGTTGCTTCACTTTCAAAATGCTGTACTTTCAGAAAAAATCACTTTCCTTTGATACAACCTTCAGCTACCTACAATCATTCAAGGCCAACTCACATGCATTTCTTGAAAGAGAAGCAGTCTGTTCCAACACTTCAATTCACTGTGCGAAGTGAATGGAGGGTTGCTTCACTTTCTAAATGCTGTACTTTCAGAGAAAATCACTTTCCTTTGAAAGTGCCTTAAGCTACTTACAAGCATTGACTAGCAACTCACATGAGTTTCTCTGAAAGATTAGCAGTCTGTTCCAACACTTCAATTCACTGTGCGAAGTGAATGTGTTGTTGTTTCACTTTCTAAATGCTGTATTTTCAGAGAAAATCACTTTCCTTTGATACTGCCTTAAGCTACTTACAAGCATTCACAAGAAACACAAATGCGTTTCTCTGAAAGAGAAGCAGTCTGTTCCAACACTTCAATTCACTGTGCAAAGCGAATGGACTGTTGCTTCACTTTCTAAATGCTGTACTTTCAGAGAAAATCACTTTCCTTTGAAACTGCCATTAAGTACTTACAAGTATTCACCAGCAACTCACATGAGTTTTTCTGAAAGAGAAGCAGTCTGTTCCAACTCTTCAATTCACTGTGCGAAGTGAATGGAGTGTTGCGTCACTTTCTAAATGCTGTACTTTGAGAGAAAATCACTTTTCTTTCAAATTACCTTAAGCTACATACAAGCATTCACCAGCAACTCACATGAGTTTCTCTGAAAGAGAAGCAGTCTGTTCCAACATTTCAATTCACTGTGCGAAGTGAATGTGTTGTTGTTTCACTTTCTAAATGCTGTACTTTCAGAGAAAATCACTTTCCTTTGATACTGCCTTAAGCTACTTACAAGCATTCACCAGCAACTCACATTCATTTCTCTGAAAGAGAAGCAGTCTGTTCCAACACTTCAATTCACTGTGCGAAGTGAATGGAGTGTTGCTTCACTTTCTAAATGCTGTACTTTCAGAGAAAATCACTTTCCTTTGAAACTGGCTTAAGCTACTTACAAGCATTCACCAGCAACTCACATACATTTCTCTGAAAGAGAAGCAGTCTGTTCCAACACTTCAATTCACTGTGCGAAGTGAATGGAGTGTTGCTTAACTTTCTAAATGCTGTACTTTCAGAGAAATTCACTTTCTTTGAAAGTGGCTTAAGATAATTATAAGCATTAACAAGAAACTCACATGCATTTCTTTGAAAGAGAAGCAGTCTGTTCCAACACTTCAGTTCACAGTGCAAAGTGAATGGAGTGTTGCTTCACTTTCTAAATGCTGTACTTTCAGAGAAAATCACTTTCCTTTGAAAGTGCCTTAAGCTACTTACAAGCATTCACCAGCAACTCACATGAGTTTCTCTGAAAGAGAAGCAGTCTGTTCCAACACTTCAATTCACTGTGCGAAGTGAATGGAGTGTTGCTTCACTTTCTAAATGCTGTACTTTCAGAGAAAATCACTTTCCTTTGAAACTGCCTTAAGCTTCTTACAAGCATTCACCAGCAACTCACATGAGTTTCTGAGAAAGAGAAGCAGTCTGTTCCAACACTTCAATTCACTGTGTGAAATGAATGGAGTGTTGCTTCACTTTCTAAATGCTGTTGTTACAGAGATAATCACTTTTTTTTGAAACTGCCTTAAGCTACTTACAAGCATTTAGAAGAACCTCACCTTCGTTTCTCTGAAAGAGAAGCATTCTGTCCCAACATTTCAATTCACTGTGCGAAGAGAATGGAGTGTTGCTTCACTTTCTTTTTTTTTTCCTTTAAGACAAATGTAGTTTTTTTTGTAATTTTATTAAATTATAAAAGTTTCCATTTATGCCCCTCTTCCCAACACCCTCCCATTCCCCCCTCCCTCTCCTCCTCCCTCTTAGTCCCTAAAGGCAGTCAGGGTTTCCTGCCCTGTGGGAAGTTCAAGTTCCTCCCCCCTCCCTCCAGGACCAGGAAGGTGAGTATCCAAGCAGACTGGATCCCCAAAATCCAGTATATGCAGAGGAAACATGTCCCAGTGTCATTGCCAATGGCTTTTCAGAAAGACTCCAGGCCAGCCACAATCAGAGAATCCGGCCACATTCAGAGAAACTGGTTGGATCACGTCCTCGTTCAGTCGCAGTCCAGCTGGCCTTGGTAAACTCTCATTAGATCCGTCCCCTTGTATCAGTGGGTGATAGCATCCCTCGCAGGTATTATTTCCTTTTTTCATTTTCTTCCTCCTTCTGCTCCTCATTTGGATGTTGGGGGCTGAGTCTGATGCTCCAATGTGGGTCTCCGTCTGTATCACCATCCATCACCAGGTGAAGGATCTATGGTGATAAGCAAAATATTCATCAGTATGGTTATGGGCCAAGGCCGGTTCAGGCACCCTCTCCTCTGTCCAGAGAACAATCTGGGGATCTCTCCTTGGACCTGGGATCCCATATATAATCAAGTCTCCTGTAAACCCTAAAATGACTTCCTTAGTTGAAATATATTCTTCCCTGATCCCATATTCAACCTTCCTTCCTCCCCCCCATCCCGGTCAACCGAGATTTCTCCATTCCTCCCCTCCTCCCTCCTCCCTAACCCTCTCCCCTTCCAACACCCCTCCCACCCCCCCCCCATGCACCCGAGGTTACCTGGGACTCTTGACTATTTCCTACCTCCCGGCAGATAGCTAAATAATCTTCATCAGGTTCGTCTTATTTAGCTTCTCTAGGATCACGAATAATAGGCTCAAAACCTTTAATTATGGTTAGAATCCACTTATGAGTGAATACATACCGTGTTCCTCTTTTTGGGTCTGGCTTACCTCACTCAGTAAAGCGTTTTCTATTTCCATCCATTTGCATGCAAAATTCAAGATGTCATTGTTTTTCACCGCTGAGTAAAACTCTAATGTGTATAAATTCCACACCTTTTTTAACCATTCTTCTACTGAGGGGCACCTAGGCTGTTTCCAGGTTCTGTCTATTACAAATAGCGCTGCTATGAACATAGTTGAACAAATGCTTTTGTAGTATGTTCGGGAATCTCTAGGGTAT
Organism: Myodes glareolus; assembly: GCF_982192425.1. Taxonomy (NCBI): domain Eukaryota; kingdom Metazoa; phylum Chordata; class Mammalia; order Rodentia; family Cricetidae; genus Myodes; species Myodes glareolus. Next base: position 566,608 of record NW_028263244.1, read on the forward strand.
ATTCCCAAGAGTGGAATTGCTGGGTCCTGAGGGAGGTTGACTCCCAGTTTCCTGAGAAACCGCCACACTGATTTCCACAGTGGCTGCACAAGTTTGCATTCCCACCAACAATGGATGAGTGTTCCCCTCACCCCACATCCTCTCCAGCATAGGCTATCGTTGGTGTTTTTGACTTTAGCTATTCTGACAGGTGTAAGATGGTATCTCAAAGTGGTTTTGATTTGCATTTCCCTGATCGCTAAGGAGGTTGAGCATGACCTTAAGTGTCTTCTGGCCATTCGAAGTTCATCTGCTGTGAATTCTCTGTTCAGTTCAGTACCCCATTTTTTAATTGGGTTAATTAGAGTTTTAGTGTCTAGTTTCTTGAGTTCTTTGTATATTTTGGAGATCAGACCTTTGTCTGATGAGGGGTTGGTGAAGATTTTCTCCCAGTCAGAAGGCAGCCTTTTTGTCTTACTGACAGTGTCCTTTGCTTTACAGAAGCTTCTCAGTTTCAGTAGATCCCATTTATTCATTGTTTCTCTTATTGTCTGTGCTACTGGGGTCCTACTTAGGAAGAGGCCTCCTGTGCCTATATCTTGTAGACTCCTTCCCACTTTCTCTTCTATCAGGTTCAAAGTGGACGGATTTATGTTGATGTCTTTAATCCATTTGGACCTGATTTTTGTGCATGGTGATAGGTATGGATCTACTTTCATCCTTCTACAGGTTGACATCCAGTTATGCCAGCACCATTTGTTAAAGATGCTTTCCTTCTTCCATTGTATACCTTTAGCTCCCTTGTCAAAAATTAGGTGCTCATAGGTTTGTGGGTTAATATCCGGGTCTTCTATTCGATTCCAGAGGTCGACTTCTCTGTTCTTATACCAATACCAAGCCGTTTTCAATACTGTAGCTCTGTAATAGAGTTTGAAGTCAGGGATGGTAATGCCTCCTGAAGTTCCTTTATTGTATAAGATTGTTTTGGCTATCCTGGGTTTTTTGTTTTTCCATATAAACTTGATTATTGTTCTCTCAAGTTCTGTGAAGAAGTTTGATGGGATTTTGATGGGGATTGCATTGAATCTAAAGATTGCTTTTGGTAGAATTGCCATTTTTACTATGTTGATTCTCCCAATCCAAGAGCAGGGGAGGTCTTTCCATTTTCTGGTATCCTCCTCAATTTCTTTCTTCAAAGACTTAAAGTTCTTGTCAAATAGGTCTTTCACTTCCTTGGTTAAAGTTACCCCAAGATATTTTATGCTATTTGTGGCTATCATGAAAGGTGATGTTTCTCTGATTTCCCTCTCAGCTTCTTTATCCTTTGTGTATAGGAGGGCTACCGATTTTTTGGAGTTGATCTTGTATCCTGCCACACTACTAAAGGTGTTTATCAGCTGTAAGAGTTCTTTGGTAGAGTTTTTGGGGTCACTTATGTACACTATCATATCGTCACCAAATAACGAAAGTTTAACTTCATCCTTTCCAATTCGAATCCCCTTGATCTCCTTATGTTGTCTTATTGCTATTGCTAGAACTTCAAGCACTATATTGAAGAGGTATGGAGAGAGTGGACAGCCTTGTCGTGTTCCTGATTTTAGTGGAAAGGCTTTGAGTTTCTCTCCATTCAATTTGATGTTAGCTGTCGGCTTGCTGTATATTGCTTTTATTATATTTAGGTATGATCCTTGTATCCCCAGTCTCTCCAACACCTTTATCATAAATGGGTGTTGAATTTTGTCAAATGCTTTTTCAGCATCCAATGAAATGATCATATGTTTTTTTCTTTCAGTTTATTTATATAATGGATTACATTGCTAGATTTGCGTATGTTGAACCATCCCTGCATCTCTGGGATGAAGCCTACTTGATCATAATGGATAATTTTTCTAATGTGTTCTTGGATTCGGTTTGCCAGTATTTTATTGAGAATTTTCGCGTCGATGTTCATGAGTGAGATTGGCCTGTAATTCTCTTTCTTGGTTGTGTCTTTGTGTGGTTTTGGTATTAGGGTAACTGTAGCTTCATAAAAGGAGTTTGGCAATGACTCTTCTGTTTCTATATTATGGAATACATTAAGGAGTATAGGTATTAGCTCTTCCTGGAAGTTCTGGTAGAATTCTGCATTGAAACCATCTGGTCCTGGGCTTTTTTTGGTAGGGAGATTTTTGATAACAGCTTCTAATTCTTCGCGACTAACAGGTCTATTTAGATTGTTCACCTGTTCTTGGTTCAACTTTGGTATATGGTACTTATCTAAAAAAATGTCCATTTCTTTTACATTTTCCAACTTTGTGGCATATAAACTTTCGTAGTAAGATCTAATGATTTTCTGAATTTCCTCTGTGTCTGTGGTTATGTCCCCCTTTTCATTTCTGATCCTATTAATTTGCATGTTCTCTCTCTGCTGTTTGATTAGTTTGGATAGGGGTTTGTCAATCTTGTTGATTTTCTCCAAGAACCAGCTTTTTGATTCATTGATTCTTTGGATTGTTTTCTCTGTTTCTATTTTGTTGATTTCAGCCCTCAGTTTGATTATTTCCAGTCTTCTACTCCTCCTGGGTGAATCAGCTTCTTTTTTTTCTAGGGCTTTCAAGTGCGCTGTTAAGTCTCCAATGTGTGCTTTCTCCGTTTTCTTTATTTGGGCACCTATTGCTATGAACTTTCCTCTTAGCACTGCTTTCATAGTGTCCCATAGGTTTGAGTATGTTGTGTCTTTGTTTTCATTAAATTCAAGGAAGTCTTTAATTTCTTTCTTAATTTCGTCCTTGACCCAGGGGAGATTTAGTAGTTGACTGTTCAACTTCCATGAGTTTGTTGACTTCCTGGGGGTAGCATTGTTGTTTAATTCTAATTTTAATCCATGGTGATCTGACAAGACACAGGTGGTTACTAATATTTTTTTGTATCTGTGGAAGTTTGCTTTGTTACCGAGTATGTGGTCAATCTTCGAGAAGGTTCCATGAACTGCAGAGAAGAAGGTATATTCTTTCCTATTTGGGTGGAGTGTTCTATAGATGTCTGTTAAATCCATTTGATTCAATACCTCCAATAAATCTCTTAATTCTCTGTTTGGTTTCTGTCTGATTGACCTGTCCATTGGTGAGAGAGGAGTGTTGAAGTCTCCTACTATTAGTGTGTGTGGTTTGATGACTGCCTTGAGTTCTAGAAGAGTTTCTTTTACATATGTGGGTGCCTTTATATTAGGGGCATAGATATTCAGGATTGAGACTTCTTCCTGATGAGTTGTTCCTGTTATGAGTATGAAATGTCCATCTCCATCTCTTCTGATTGATTTTAGTTTGAAGTCGATTTTGTTAGATATTAGAATGGCCACACCCGCTTGATTCTTAGGTCCATTTGCTTGGAAAACCTTTTCCCAACAATTTACTCTGAGTAGGTGTCTGTCTTTGTGGTTGAGGTGTGTTTCTTGTAAACAGCAGAATGTTGGATCCTGCTTTCGTATCCAATCTCTAAGTCTGTGACTCTTTATAGGTGAATTGAGTCCATTGATATTAAGAGATATTAATGACCAGTGGTTGTTGACTCCAGTCATTTTTTTTTTGGGTAGTAGAGTGTATGTGTTTTCCTTCTTTGAGTTGTGCTAGTGAAGGGTCGCTAGATGTCTGAGTTACTGTAGTCAGTGTTGGCAATGTTGGATTCCTTCGGATGTAATTTTCCTTCTAATATTCTCTGAAAGGCTGGATTAGTAGTTACGTATTGCTTAAATTTGTTTTTATCCTGGAATATTTTGTTTTCTCCGTTGATAGTGAATGAAAGCTTGGCTGAGTATATTAGTCTGGGCTTGCATCCATGGTCCCTTAGTTTCTGCAGTACCTCTATCCAGGACCTTCTGGCTTTCATGGTTTCTATAGAGAAGTCTGGTGTAAGTCTGATAGGTTTACCTTTATAGGTTACTTGATCTATAAAGTAAACTTGACCTATAAAGAAACATTCGTTTCTCTGAAAGAGAAGTTTTCTGTCCCAACATTTCAATTCACTGTGCGAAGAGAATGGAGTGTTGCTTCACTTTCTAAATGCTGTACTTTCAGAGAAAATCACTCTTCTTTGAAAATGACTTAATCTACTTACAAGCATTCACAAGAAACTCACATGCGTTGCTCTGAAAGAGAAGCAGTCTGTTCCAACACTTCAATTCACCGTGCGAAGTGAATGGAGTGTTGCTTTACTTTCTAAATGCTGTAATTTCAGAGAAAATCACTTTCCTTTTAAAGTGCCTTAAGCTACTTACCAGCATATACCAGCAACTCTCATGAGTTTCTCTGAAAGAGAGGCAGTCTGTTCCAACACTTCAATTCACTGTGCGAAGTGAATGGAGTGTTGCTTCACTTTCTAAATGCTGTACTTTCAGAGAAAATCACTTTCCTTTGAAAGTGCCTTAAGCTAATTACAAGCATTCACAAGAAATTCACATGCATTTCTCTGAAAGAGACGTAGTCTGTTCCAACACTTCAATTCACTGTGTGAAGTGAATGGAGTGTTGCTTCACTTTCAAAATGCTGTAGTTACAGAGATAATCACTTTCCTTTGAAAGTGCCTTAAGCTACTTACAAGCATTCACAAGAAACTCACATGCATTTCTTTGAAAGAGAAGCAGTCTGTTCCAACACTTCAATTCACTGTGTGAAGTGAATGGAGGGTTGCTTCACTTTCTAAATGCTGTAGTTACAGAGATAATCACTTTCCTTTGAAAGTGCCTTAAGCTACTTACAAACATTCACAAGAAACTCACATGCGTTTCTCTGAAAGAGAAGCAGTCTGTTCCAACACTTCAATTCACTGTGCAAAGTGAATGGAGTGTTGCTGCACTTTGTAAATGATGTACTTTCAGAGAAAATCACTTTCCTTTGAAACTGCCTTAAGCTACTTACAAGCATTCATAAGCAACTCACATGCATTTCTTTGAAAGAGAAGCAGTCTGTTCCAACACTTCAATTCACTGTGTGAAGTGAATGGAGGGTTGCTTCACTTTCTAAATGCTGTAGTTACAGAGATAATCACTTTCCTTTGAAAGTGCCTTAAGCTACTTACAAACATTCACCAGCAACTCACATGAGTTTCTCTGAAAGAGAAGCAGTCTATTCCAATACTTCAATTCACTGTGAGAAGTGATTGGAGTGTTACTTCACTTTCCAAATGCTGTAGTTACAGAGAAAATCACTTTCCTTTGAAACTGCCTTAAGCTACTTACAAGCATTCACCAGCAACTCACATGCATTTCTCTGAAAGAGAAGCAGTCTGTTCCAACACTTCAATTCACTGTGCGAAGTGAATGGAGTGTTGCTTCACTTTCTAAATGCTGTAACTTCAGAGAAAATCACTTTCCTTTGAAAGTGCCTTAAGCTACATACAAGCATTCACCAGCAACTCACAATCATTTTTCTGAAAGTGAAGCAGTCTGTTCCAAAACTTCAATTCACTGTTCGAAGTGAATGGAGTGTTGCTTCAGTTTCTAAATGCTGTACTTTCAGAGAAAATCACTTTCCTTTGAAACTGCCTTAAGCTTCTTACAAGCAATCACCAGCAACTCACATGAGTTTCTCAGAAAGAGAAGCAGTCTGTTCCAACACTTCAATTCACTGTGTGAAGTGAATGGAGTGTTGCTTGACTTTCTAAATGCTGTTGTTACTGAGATAATCACTTTTTTTGAAACTGCATAAAGCTACTTACAAGCATTTAGAAGAACCTCACATTCGTTTCTCTGAAAGAGAAGCATTCTGTCCCAACATTTCAATTCACTGTGCGAAGAGAATGGAGTGTTGCTTCACTTTCTAAATGCTGTACTTTCAGAGAAAATCACTTTTCTTTGAAAGTGCCTTAAGCTACTTACAAGCATTCACAAGAAACTCACATGCGTTTCTCTGAAGGAGAAGCAGTCTGTTCCAACACTTCAATTCACTGTGCGAAGTGAATGGAGTGTTGCTTCACTTTGTAAATGCTGTACTTTCAGAGAAAATCACTTTCCATTGAAACTGCCTTAAGCTGCTTTCAAGCATTCACCAGCAACTCACATGCATTTCTTTGAAAGAGAAGCAGTCTGTTCCAACACTTCAATTCACTGTGTGAAGTGAATGGAGTGTTACTTCACTTTCCAAATGCTGTAGTTACAGAGAAAATCACTTTCCTTTGAAACTGCCTTAAGCTACTTACAAGCATTCACGAGCAACTCACATTCATTTCTCTGAAAGAGAAGCAGTCTGTTCCAACACTTCAATTCACTGTGCGAAGTGAATGGAGTGTTGCTTCACTTTCTAAACGCTGTAATTTCAGAGAAAATCACTTTCCTTTGAAAGTACCTTAAGCTACTTACAAGTATTCACCAGCAACTCACAATCATTTTTCTGAAAGAGAAGCAGTCTGTTCCAACACTTCAATTCACTGTGCGAAGTGAATGGAGTGTTGCTTCACTTTCTAAATGCTGTACTTTCAGAGAAAATCACTTTCCTTTGAAACTGCCTTAAGCTTCTTACAAGCAATCACCAGCAACTCACATGAGTTTCTCTGAAAGAGAAGCAATCTGCTCCAACACTTCAATTCACTGTGTGAAGTGAATGGAGTGTTGCTTCACTTTCTAAATGCTGTTGTTACAGAGATAATCACTTTTTTTTGAAACTGCATAAAGCTACTTACAAGCATTTAGAAGAACCTCACATTCGTTTCTCTGAAAGAGAAGCATTCTGTCCCAACATTTCAATCCACTGTGCGAAGCGAATGGAGTGTTGCTTCACTTTCTAAATGCTGTACTTTCAGAGAAAATCACTTTCCTTTGAAAGTGCCTTAAGCTTCTTACAAGCATTCACCAGAAACTCAAAATCATTTTCCTGAAAGACAAGCAGTCTGTTCCAACACTTCAGTTCACGGTGCGAAGTGAATGGAGGGTTGCTTCACTTTCAAAATGTTGTACTTTCAGAGAAAATCACTTTCCTTTGAAAGTGCCTTAAGCAACTTACAAGCATTCACCAGCAACTCACATGAGTTTCTCTGAAAGAGAAGCAGTCTGTACCAACACTTCAATTCACTGTGCAAAATAAATGGAGTGTTTCTTCCCTTTCTAAATGCTGTACTTTCAGAGAAAACCACTTTCCATTGAAAGTGCCTTAAGCTACTTACAAGCATTCACCAGCAACTCACATGAGTTTCTCTGAAAGAGAAGCAGTCTGTTCCAACACTTCAATTCACTGTGCAAAGTGAATGGAGTGTTGCTTCACTTTCTAAATGCTGTAATTTCAGAGAAAATCACTTTCTTTGAAAGTGCCTTAAGCTACTTACAAGCATTCACCAGCAACTCACAATCATTTTTCTGAAAGAGAAGCAGTCTGTTCCAACACTTCAATTCACTGTGCGAAGTGAATGGAGTGTTACTTCACTTTCTAAATGCTGTACTTTCAGAGAAAATCACTTTCCTTTGAAACTTCCTTAAGCTACTTACAAGCATTCACCAGCAACTCACATGAGTATCTCTGAAAGATTAGCAGTCTGTTCCAACATTTCAATTCACAGTGCAAAGTGAATGGAGTGTTGCTTCACTTTCTAAATGCTGTACATTCAGAGAAAATCACTTTCCTTTGTAACTGCCTTAAACTACTTACAAGCATTCACCAGCAACTAACATGAGTTTCTCTAAAAGAGAGGCAGTCAGCTCCAACACTTATATTAACTGTGCGAAGTGACTCGAGTGTTACTTTACTTTCTTAATGCTGTAATTTCAGAGAAAATCACTTTCCTTTGATACTGCCTTAAGCTACTTACAAGTATTCACAAGAAACTCACATGCGTTTCTCTGAAAGAAAAGCAGTCTGTTCCAACACTTCAATTCACTGTGAGAAGTGAATGGAGTGTTGCGTCACTTTCTAAAACTTTACTGTCAGAGAAAATCACTTTCCTTTGAAAGTGCCTTAAGCTACTTACAAGCATTCACAAGAAACTAACATGCGTTTCTCTGAAAGAGAAGCAGTATGTTCCAACATTTCAATTCAAAGTGCAAAGTGAATGGAGTGTTGCTTCACTTTCTAAATGCTGTACATTCAGAGAAAATCACTTTCCTTTGAAACTGCCTTAAACTACTTACAAGCATTCACCAGCAACTCACATGAGTTTCTCTGAAAGAGAAGCAGTCTGTTCGAACTCTTCAATTCACTGTGCGAAGTGAATTGAGTGTTGCTTCACTTTCTACATGCTGTACTTTCAGAGAAAATAACTTTCCTTTGATACCGCCTTAAACTACATACAAGCATTCACCAGCAACTCACATGAGTTTCTCTGATACAGAGGCAGTCTGTTCCAACACTTCAATTCACTGTGCGAAGTGAATGGAGTGTTGCTTCACTTTCTAAATGCTGTACTTTCAGAGAAAATCACTTTCCTTTGAAACTGCCTTAAGCTTCTTACAAGCAATCACCAGCAACTCACATGAGTTTCTCAGAAAGAGAAGCAGTCTCTTCCAACACTTCAATTCACTGTGTGAAGTGAATGGAGTGTTGCTTCACTTTCTAAATGCTGTTGTTACAGAGATAATCACTTTTTTTTGAAACTGCATGAAGCTACTTACAAGCATTTAGAAGAACCTCACATTCGTTTCTCTGAAAGAGAAGAATTCTGTCCCAACATTTCAATCCACTGTGCGAAGCGAATGGAGTGTTGCTTCACTTTTTCAATGCTGTACTTTCAGAGAAAATCACTTTCCTTTGAAACTGCCTTAAGCTACTTACAAGCATTCAACAGCAACTCACATGCATTTCTCTGAAAGAGAAGCAGTCTGTTAAAACACTTCAATTCACTGTGCGAAGTGAAAGGAGTGTTGCTTCACTTTCTAAATGCTGTACTTTGAGAGAAAATCACTTTTCTTTGAAAGTAGCTTAAGCTACTTACAAGCATTGACCAGCAACTCACATGAGTTTCTCTGAAAGAGAGGCAGTCTGTTCCAACACTTCAATTCACTGTGCGAAGAGAATGGAGTGTTGCTTCACTTTCTTAATGCTGTAATTTCAGAGAAAATCACTCTTCTTTGAAAATGCCTTGAGCTACTTAAAAGCATTCACCAGCAACTCACATGAGTTTCTCTGAAAGAGAAGCAGTCTTTTCCAACACTTCAATTCACTGTGCGAAGTGAATGGAGTGTTGCTTCACTTTCTAAATGCTCTAATTTCGGTAAAAATCACTTTCCTTTTAAAGTGCCTTAAGCTACATACAACCATTCACTAAAAACTCACATCTGTTTCTCTGAAAGAGAAGCAGTCTGTTACAACACTTCAATTCACTGTGTGAAGTGAATGGAGTGTTGCTTCACTTTCTAAATGCTGTACTTTCAGAGAATATCACTTTCCTTTGAAAGTGCCTTAAGCTACTTACAAGCATTCCCCAGCAACTCACATGCATTTCTCTGAAAGAGAAGCAGTCTGTTATAACACTTCAATTCACTGTGCGAAGTGAATGGGGTGTTGCTTCACTTTCTAAATCCTGTACTTTCAGAGAAAATCACTTTCCTTTGAAAGTGCATTAAGCTACTTACAAGCATTCACCAGCAACTCACATGAGTTTTTCTAAAAGAGAGGCAGTCTATTATAACACTTCAATTCACTGTGCGAAGTGAATGGAGTGTTGTTTCACTTTCTCAATGCTGTTCTTTAAGAGAAAATCACTTTCCTTTGAAACTGCCTTAAGCTTCTTACAAGCATTCACCAGCAACTCACATTAGTTTCTCTGAAAGAGAAGCAGTCTGTTCCAACACTTCAATTCACTGTGCGAAGTGAACGGAGTGTTGCTTCACCTTCTAAAGGCTGTAATTTCAAAGAAAATCACTTTCTTTGAAACTGCCTTAAGCTACTTACAAGCATTCACCAGCAACTCACATGCATTTCTCTGAAAGAGAAGCAGTCTGTTCCAACACTTCAATTCACTCTGCGAAGTGAACAGAGTGTTGCTTCACTCTCTAAATGCTGTCCTTTCAGAGTAAATCACTTTCCTTTGAAACTGCCTTAAGCTACTTACAAGCATTCACAAGTAACTCACATGCGTTTCTCTGAAAGAGAAGCAGTCTGTTCCAACACTTCAATTCACTGTGGGAAGTGAATGGAGTGTTGCTTCACTTTCTAAATACTGTACTTTCAGAGAAAATCACTTTCTTTGAAAGTGCCTTAAGCTACTTTCAAGTATTCACCAGCAACGCACATGCATTTCTCTGAAAGAGAAGCAGTCTGTTCCAACACTTCAATTCACTGTGCGAAGTGAATGGAGTGTTGTTTCACTTTCTTAATGCTGTACTTTCAGAGAAAATCACTTTCCTTTGAAAGTGCCTTAAGCTACTTACAAGAATTAACCAGCAACTCACAGGAGTTTCTCTGAAAGAGAAGCAGTCTGTTCCAACACTTCAATTCACTGTGCGAAGTGAATGGAGTGTTGCTTCACTTTCTAAATGCTGTATCTTCAGAGAAAATCACTTTCCTTTTAAAGTGCCTTAAGCTACTTACAAGCATTCACCAGCAACTCACATGAGTTTCTCTGAAAGAGAGGCAGTCTGTTCCAACACTTCAATTCACTGTGTGAAGTGAACTGAGTGGTGCTTCACTTTCTTAATGCTATAGTTACAGAGATAATCACTTTTTTTTTGAAACTGCCTTAAGCTGCTTACAAGCATTTAGAAGAACCTCACATTCATTTCTCTGAAAGAGAAACAGTCTGTTTCAACACTTCAATTCACTCTGCGAAATGAACGGAGTGTTGCTTCACTTTCTAAAGGCTGTAATTTCAGAGAAAATCAATTTCCTTTGAAACTGCCTTAAGCTACTTACATGCATTCACCAGCAACTCACATGCATTTCTCTGAAAGATAAACAGTCTGTTCCAATACTTCAATTCACTGTGCGATGTGAATGGAGTGTTGCTTCACTTTCTAAATGCTGTACTTTGAGAGAAAATCACTTTCCTTTGAACGTGCCTTAAGCTACTTACAAGCATTGACCAGCAACACACATGAGTTTCTCTGAAAGAGAGGCTGTCTGTTCCAACACTTCAATTCAGTGTGCGAAGAGAATGGAGTGTTGCTTCACTTTCTAAATGCTGTAATTTCAGAGAAAATCACTTTTCTTTGAAACTGCCTTAAGCTACTAACAAGCATTCACCAGCAACTCACATGGGTTTCTCTGAAAGAGAAGCAGTCTGTTCCAGCACTTCAATTCACTGTGCGAAGTGAATGGAGTGTTGCTTCACTTTCTAAATGCTGTAATTTCAGAGAAAATCACTTTCCTTTTAAAGTGCCTTAAGCTACTTACAACCATTCACAAAAAACTCACATCCGTTTCTCTGAAAGAGAAGCAGTCTGTTACAACACTTCAATTCACTGTGCGAAGTGAATGGAGTGTTGCTTCACTTTCTAAATGCTGTACTTTCAGAGAAAATCACTTTCCTTTGAAACTGCCTTAAGCTACTTACAAGCATTCAGCAGCAACTCACATGAGTTTCTCTGAAAGAGAAGCAGTCTGTTCCAACTCTTCAATTCACTGTGCGAAGTGAATGTGTTGTTGTTTCACTTTCTAAATGCTGTACTTTTAGAGAAAATCACTTTCCTTTGAAACTGCCTTAAGCTACTTACAAGCATTCACCAGCAACTCACATGCATTTCTCTGAAAGTGAAGCAGTCTGTTCCTTCACTTCAATTCACTGTGCGAAGTGAACGGAGTGTTGCTTCACTTTCTAAAGGCTGTAATTTCAAAGAAAATCACTTTCTTTGAAACTGCCTTGAGCTACTTACAATCATTCACCAGCAGCTCACATGCATTTCTCGGAAAGTGAAGCAGTCTGTACCAACACTTCAATTCACTCTGTGAAGTGAACGGAGTGTTGCTTCACTTTCTAAATGCTGTACTTTCAGAGAAAATCACTTTCCTTTGAAACTGCCTTAAGTTACTTACAAGCATTCACCAGCAACTCACATGCATTTCTCTGAAAGAGAAGCATTCTGTTCCAAAACTTCAATTCACTGTGCGAAGTAAATGGAGTGTTGCTCCACTTTCTAAATGCTGTCCTTTCAGAGAAAATCACTTTCCTTTGAAACTGCCTTAAGCTACTTACAAGCATTCACCAGCAACACACATGCGTTTCTCTGAAAGAGAAGCAGTCTGTTCCAACACTTCAATTAACAGTGCGAAGTGAATGGAGTGTTGCTTCACTTTCTAAATGCTGTAATTTCAGAGAAAATCACTTTCCTTTGAAACTGCCTTAAGCTACTTACAAACATTCACCAGCAACTCACAATCATTTTTCTGAAAGAGAAGCAGTCTGTTCCAACACTTCAATTCACTGTGCGAAGTGAATGGAGTGTTGCTTCACTTTCAAAATGCTGTGCTTTCAGAGAAAATCACTTTCCTTTGAAAGTGCCTTAAGCTACTTACAAGCGTTCACCAGCAACTCACATGCATTTCTTTGAAAGGGAAACAGTCTGTTCCAACACTTCAATTCAGTGTGCGAAGTGAATGGAGTATTGCTTCACTTTCTAAATACTGTACTTTCAGAGAAAGTCACTTACCTTTGAAAGTGCCTTAAGCTACTTACAAGCATTCACCAGCAACTCACATGAGTTTTTCTGAAAGAGAGGCAGTCTGTTCCAACACTTCAATTCACTGTGCGAAGTGTATGGAGTGTTGCTTCACTTTCTAAATGCTGTACTTTCAGAGAAAATCACTTTCCTTTGAAACTGCCTTAAGCTTCTTACAAGCATTCACCAGGAACTCACATGAGTTTCTCAGAAAGAGAAGCAGTCTGTTCCAACACTTCAATTCACTGTGTGAAGTGAATGGAGTGTTGCGTCACTTTCTAAATGCTGTACTTTGAGAGAAAATCACTTTCCTTTGAAAGTGCCTTAAGCTACTTACAAGCATTGACCAGAAACTCACATGAGTTTCTCTGAAAGAGAAGCAGTCTGTTCCAACACTTCAATTCACTGTGCGAAGTGAATGGAGTGTTGCTTCACTTTCTAAATGCTGTACTTTCAGAAAAATCATTTTCTTTTGAAACTGCCTTAAGCTACTTACAAGCATTCACCAGCAACTCACATGCATTTCTCTGAAAGAGAAACAGTCTGTTTCAACACTTCAATTCACTGTGCAAAATGAACGGAGTGTTGTTTCACTTTCTAAAGGCTGTAATTTCAGAGAAAATAACTTTCCTTTGAAACTGCCTTAAGCTTCTTACATGCATTCACCAGCAACTCACATGCATTTCTCTGAAAGAGAAACAGTCTGTTCCAATACTTCAATTCACTGTGCGAAGTGAATGGAGTGTTGCTTCACTTTCTAAATGCTGTACTTTGAGAGAAAATCACTTTCCTTTGAAAGTGCCTTAAGCTACTAACAAGCATTGACCAGCAACTCACATGAGTTTCTCTGAAAGAGAGGCAGTCTGTTCCAACACTTCAATTCACTGTGCGAAGAGAATGGAGTGTTGCTTCACTTTCTAAATGCTGTACTTTCAGAGAAAATCACTCTTCTTTGAAAATGCCTTGAGCTACTTGAAAGCATTCACCAGCAACTCACATGAGTTTCTCAGAAAGAGAAGCAGTCTGTTCCAAAACTTCAATTCACTGTGCGAAGTGAATGGAGTGTTGCTTCACTTTCTAAATGCTGTAATTTCGGAGAAAATCACTTTCCTTTTAAAGTGCCTTAAGCTACATACATCCATTCACAAAAAACTCACATCTGTTTCTCTGAAAGAGAAGCAGTCTGTTACAACACTTCAATTCACTGTGTGAAGTGAATGGAGTGTTGCTTCACTTTCTAAATGCTGTACTTTCAGAGAAAATCACTTTCCTTTGAAACTGCCTTAAGCTACTTACAAGCATTCACCTGCAACTAACAATCATTTTTCTGAAAGAGAAGCAGTCTGTTCAAACAGTTGAATTTACTGTGCGAAGTGAATGGAGGGTTGCTTCACTTTCAAAATGCTGTACTTTCAGAGAATATTACTTTCCTTTGAAAGTGCCTTAAGCTACTTACAAGCATTCACAAGAAACTCACATGCATTTCTCTGAAAGTGAAGCAGTCTGTTCCAACACTTCAATTCAATATGCGAAGTGAATGGAGTGTTGCTTCACTTTCAAAATGCTGTACTTTCAGAGAAAATCACTTTCCTTTGAAAGTGCCTTAAGCTACTTACAAGTGTTCACCAGCAACTCACATGCATTTCTTTGAAAGGGAAACAGTCTGTTCCAACACTTCAATTCACTGTGCGAAGTGAATGGAGTATTGCTTCACTTTCTAAATGCTGTACTTTCAGAGAAAGTCACTTTCCTTTGAAAGTGCCTTAAGCTACTTACAAGTATTCACCAGCAACTCACATGAGTTTCTCTGAAAGAAAAGCAGTCTGTTCCAACACTTCAGTTCACTGTGCGAAGTGAATGGAGTGTTGCGTCACTTTCTAAATGCTGTACTTTCAGAGAAAATCACTTTCCTTTCAAAGTACCTTAAGCTACTTACAAGCATTCACCAGCAACTCACATGAGTTTCTCTGAAAGAGAAGCAGTCTGTTCCAACACTTCAATTCACTGTGCGAGGTGAATGTGTTGTTGTTTCAGTTTCTAAATGCTGTACTTTCAGAGAAAATCACTTTCCTTTGAAACTGCCTTAAGCTACTTACAAGCGTTCACCAGCAACTCACATGCATTTCTCTGAAAGAGAAACAGTCTGTTTCAACACTTCAATTCACTGTGCGAAATGAACGGAGTGTTGCTTCACTTTCTAAAGGCTGTAATTTCAGAGAAAATCACTTTCCTTTGAAACTGCCTTAAGCTACTTACATGCATTCACCAGCAACTCACATGCATTTCTCTGAAAGAGAAACAGTCTGTTCCAATACTTCAATTAACTGTGCGAAGTGAATGGAGTGTTGCTTCACTTTCAAAATGCTGTACTTTCAGAGAAAATCACTTTCCTTTGAAAGTGCCTTAAGCTACTTACAAGCGTTCACCAGCAACTCACATGCATTTCTTTGAAAGGGAAACAGTCTGTTCCAACACTTCAATTCAGTGTGCGAAGTGAATGGAGTATTGCTTCACTTTCTAAATGCTGTACTTTCAGAGAAATTCACTTTCCTTTGAAAGTGCCTTAAGCTACTTACAAGCATTCACCAGTAACTCACATGAGTTTTTCTGAAAGAGAGGCAGTCTGTTCCAACACTTCAATTCACTGTGCGAAGTGTATGGAGAGTTGCTTCACTTTCTAAATGCTGTACTTTCAGAGAAAATCACTTTCCTTTGAAACTGCCTTAAGCTTCTTACAAGCATTCACCAGGAACTCACATGAGTTTCTCAGAAAGAGAAGCAGTCTGTTCCAACACTTCAATTCACTCTGTGAAGTGAATGGAGTGTTGCGTCACTTTCTAAATGCTGTACTTTGAGAGAAAATCACTTTCCTTTGAAAGTGCCTTAAGCTACTTACAAGCATTGACCAGCAACTCACATGAGTTTCTCTGAAAGAGAGGCAGTCTGTTCCAACACTTCAATTCACTGTGCGAAGAGAATGGAGTGTTGCTTCACTTTCTAAATGCTGTAATTTCAGAGAAAATCACTCTTCTTTGAAAATGCCTTGAGCTACTTAAAAGCATTCACCAGCAACTCACATGAGTTTCTCAGAAAGAGAAGCAGTCTGTTCCAAAACTTCAATTCACTGTGCGAAGTGAATGGAGTGTTGCTTCACATTCAAAATGCTGTAATTTCGGAGAAAATCACTTTCCTTTTAAAGTGCCTTAAGCTACATACATCCATTCACAAAAAACTCACATCTGTTTCTCTGAAAGAGAAGCAGTCTGTTACAACACTTCAATTCACTATGCGTAGTGAATGGAGTGTTGCTTCACTTTCTAAATACTGTACTTTCTGAGAAAATCACTTTCCTTTCAAACTACCTTAAGCTTCTTACAAGCATTCGCCAGCAACTCACATGAATTTCTCTGAAAGAGAAGCATTCTGTTCCAAAACTTCAATTCATTGTGCGAAGTGAATGGAGTGTTACTCCACTTTCTAAATGCTGTCCTTTCAGAGTAAATCACTTTCCTTTGAAACTGCCTTAAGCTACTTACAAGCATTCAGAAGTAACTCACATGCATTTCTCTGAAAGAGAAGCAGTCTGTTCAAACACTTCAATTCACTGTGCGAAGTGAATGGAGTGTTGCTTCACTTTCTAAATGCTGTATTTTCAGAGAAAATCACTTTTTTGAAAGTGCCTTAAGCTACTTTCAAGTATTCACCAGCAACACACATGCATTTCTCTGAAAGAGAAGCAGTCTGTCCCAACAATTCAATTCACTGTGTGAAGTGAATGGAGTGTTGCTTCACTTTCTAAATGCTGTCCTTTCAGAGAAAATCACTTTCCTTTGAAAGTGCCTTAAGCTACTTACAAGCATTGACCAGCAACTCACATGAGTTTCTCTGAAAGAGAGGCTGTCTTTTCCAACACTTCAATTCAGTGTGCGAAGAGAATGGAGTGTTGCTTCACTTTCTAAATGCTGTAATTTCAGAGAAAATCACTCTTCTTTGAAACTGCCTTGAGCTACTTAAAAGCATTCACCAGCAAATCACATGAGTTTCTCTGAAAGAGAAGCAGTCTGTTCCAAAACTTCAATTCACTGTGCGAAGTGAATGGAGTGTTGCTTCACTTTCTAAATGCTGTAATTTCGGAGAAAATCACTTTCCTTTTAAAGTGCCTTAAGCTACATACATCCATTCACAAAAAACTCACATCTGTTTCTCTGAAAGAGAAGCAGTCTGTTACAACACTTCAATTCACTGTGTGAAGTGAATGGAGTGTTGCTTCACTTTCTAAATGCTGTACTTTCAGAGAAAATCACTTTCCTTTGAAACTGCCTTAAGCTACTTACAAGCATTCACCTGCAACTAACAATCATTTTTCTGAAAGAGAAGCAGTCTGTTCAAACAGTTGAATTTACTGTGCGAAGTGAATGGAGGGTTGCTTCACTTTCAAAATGCTGTACTTTCAGAGAATATTACTTTCCTTTGAAAGTGCCTTAAGCTACTTACAAGCATTCACAAGAAACTCACATGCATTTCTCTGAAAGTGAAGCAGTCTGTTCCAACACTTCAATTCAATATGCGAAGTGAATGGAGTGTTGCTTCACTTTCAAAATGCTGTACTTTCAGAGAAAATCACTTTCCTTTGAAAGTGCCTTAAGCTACTTACAAGTGTTCACCAGCAACTCACATGCATTTCTTTGAAAGGGAAACAGTCTGTTCCAACACTTCAATTCACTGTGCGAAGTGAATGGAGTATTGCTTCACTTTCTAAATGCTGTACTTTCAGAGAAAGTCACTTTCCTTTGAAAGTGCCTTAAGCTACTTACAAGCATTCACCAGCAACTCACATGAGTTTCTCTGAAAGAAAAGCAGTCTGTTCCAACACTTCAGTTCACTGTGCGAAGTGAATGGAGTGTTGCGTCACTTCCTAAATGCTGTACTTTCAGAGAAAATCACTTTCCTTTCAAAGTACCTTAAGCTACTTACAAGCATTCACCAGCAACTCACATGAGTTTCTCTGAAAGAGAAGCAGTCTGTTCCAACACTTCAATTCACTGTGCGAGGTGAATGTGTTGTTGTTTCAGTTTCTAAATGCTGTACTTTCAGAGAAAATCACTTTCCTTTGAAACTGCCTTAAGCTACTTACAAGCGTTCACCAGCAACTCACATGCATTTCTCTGAAAGAGAAACAGTCTGTTTCAACACTTCAATTCACTGTGCGAAATGAACGGAGTGTTGCTTCACTTTCTAAAGGCTGTAATTTCAGAGAAAATCACTTTCCTTTGAAACTGCCTTAAGCTACTTACATGCATTCACCAGCAACTCACATGCATTTCTCTGAAAGAGAAACAGTCTGTTCCAATACTTCAATTAACTGTGCGAAGTGAATGGAGTGTTGCTTCACTTTCAAAATGCTGTACTTTCAGAGAAAATCACTTTCCTTTGAAAGTGCCTTAAGCTACTTACAAGCGTTTACCAGCAACTCACATGCATTTCTTTGAAAGGGAAACAGTCTGTTCCAACACTTCAATTCAGTGTGCGAAGTGAATGGAGTATTGCTTCACTTTCTAAATGCTGTACTTTCAGAGAAATTCACTTTCCTTTGAAAGTGCCTTAAGCTACTTACAAGCATTCACCAGTAACTCACATGAGTTTTTCTGAAAGAGAGGCAGTCTGTTCCAACACTTCAATTCACTGTGCGAAGTGTATGGAGAGTTGCTTCACTTTCTAAATGCTGTACTTTCAGAGAAAATCACTTTCCTTTGAAACTGCCTTAAGCTTCTTACAAGCATTCACCAGGAACTCACATGAGTTTCTCAGAAAGAGAAGCAGTCTGTTCCAACACTTCAATTCACTCTGTGAAGTGAATGGAGTGTTGCGTCACTTTCTAAATGCTGTACTTTGAGAGAAAATCACTTTCCTTTGAAAGTGCCTTAAGCTACTTACAAGCATTGACCAGCAACTCACATGAGTTTCTCTGAAAGAGAGGCAGTCTGTTCCAACACTTCAATTCACTGTGCGAAGAGAATGGAGTGTTGCTTCACTTTCTAAATGCTGTAATTTCAGAGAAAATCACTCTTCTTTGAAAATGCCTTGAGCTACTTAAAAGCATTCACCAGCAACTCACATGAGTTTCTCAGAAAGAGAAGCAGTCTGTTCCAAAACTTCAATTCACTGTGCGAAGTGAATGGAGTGTTGCTTCACATTCAAAATGCTGTAATTTCGGAGAAAATCACTTTCCTTTTAAAGTGCCTTAAGCTACATACATCCATTCACAAAAAACTCACATCTGTTTCTCTGAAAGAGAAGCAGTCTGTTACAACACTTCAATTCACTATGCGTAGTGAACGGAGTGTTGCTTCACTTTCTAAATACTGTACTTTCTGAGAAAATCACTTTCCTTTCAAACTACCTTAAGCTTCTTACAAGCATTCGCCAGCAACTCACATGAATTTCTCTGAAAGAGAAGCATTCTGTTCCAAAACTTCAATTCATTGTGCGAAGTGAATGGAGTGTTACTCCACTTTCTAAATGCTGTCCTTTCAGAGTAAATCACTTTCCTTTGAAACTGCCTTAAGCTACTTACAAGCATTCAGAAGTAACTCACATGCATTTCTCTGAAAGAGAAGCAGTCTGTTCAAACACTTCAATTCACTGTGCGAAGTGAATGGAGTGTTGCTTCACTTTCTAAATGCTGTATTTTCAGAGAAAATCACTTTCTTTGAAAGTGCCTTAAGCTACTTTCAAGTATTCACCAGCAACACACATGCATTTCTCTGAAAGAGAAGCAGTCTGTCCCAACAATTCAATTCACTGTGTGAAGTGAATGGAGTGTTGCTTCACTTTCTAAATGCTGTCCTTTCAGAGAAAATCACTTTCCTTTGAAAGTGCCTTAAGCTACTTACAAGCATTGACCAGCAACTCACATGAGTTTCTCTGAAAGAGAGGCTGTCTTTTCCAACACTTCAATTCAGTGTGCGAAGAGAATGGAGTGTTGCTTCACTTTCTAAATGCTGTAATTTCAGAGAAAATCACTCTTCTTTGAAACTGCCTTGAGCTACTTAAAAGCATTCACCAGCAAATCACATGAGTTTCTCTGAAAGAGAAGCAGTCTGTTCCAAAACTTCAATTCACTGTGCGAAGTGAATGGAGTGTTGCTTCACTTTCTAAATGCTGTAATTTCGGAGAAAATCACTTTCCTTTTAAAGTGTCTTAAGCTACTTACAACCATTCACAAAAAACTCACATCTGTTTCTCTGAAAGAGAAGCAGTCTGTTACAACACTTCAATTCACTGTGCGAAGTGAATGGAGTGTTGCTTCACTTTCTAAATGCTGTACTTTCAGAGAAAATCACTTTCCTTTGAAACTGCCTTAAGCTACTTACAAGCATTCACCAGCAACTCACAATCATTTTTCTGAAAGAGAAGCAGTCTGTTCAAACAATTCAATTTACTGTGCGAAGTGAATGGAGGGTTGCTTCACTTTCAAAATGCTGTACTTTCAGAGAAAATCACTTTCCTTTAAAACTACCTTCAGCTACTTACAAGCATTCACCAGCAACTCACATGAGTTTCTCTGAAAGAGAAGCAGTCTATTCCAACACTTCAATTAACTGTGCAAAGTGAATGGAGTGTTGCTTCACTTTCTAAATGCTGTACTTTCAGAGAAAATCACTTTCCTTTGAAACTGCCTTAAGCTACTTACAAGCATTCACCAGCAACTCACATGAGTTTCTCTGAAAGAGAAGCAGTCTGTTCCAACACTTCAATTCACTGTGTAAAGTGAATGGAGTGTTGCTTCACTTTCTAAATGCTGTAGTTACAGAGATAATCACTTTTTTTGAAACTGCCTTAAGCTACTTACAAGCATTTAGAAGAAACTCACATTCGTTTCTGTGAAAGAGAAGCAGTCTGTCCCAACATTTCAATTCACTGTGCGAAGACAATGGAGTGTTGCTTCACTTTCTAAATGCTGTACTTTCAGAGAAAATCACTCTTCTTTGAAAATGCCTTGAGCTACTTACAAGCATTCCCCAGCAACTCATATGAGTTTCTCTGAAAGAGAAGCAGTCTGTTCCAGCACTTCAATTCACTGTGCGAAGTGAATGGAGTGTTGCTTCACTTTCTAAATGCTGTAATTTCAGAGAAAATCACTTTCCTTTTAAAGTGCCTTAAGCTACTTACAACCATTCACAAAAAACTCACATCCGTTTCTCTGAAAGAGAAGCAGTCTGTTACAACACTTCAATTCACTGTGCAAAGTGAATGGAGTGTTGCTTCACTTTCTAAATGCTGTACTTTCAGAGAAAATCACTTTCCTTTGAAACTGCCTTAAGCTACTTACAAGCATTCAGCAGCAACTCACATGAGTTTATCTGAAAGAGAAGCAGTCTGTTCCAACTCTTCAATTCACTGTGCGAAGTGAATGTGTTGTTGTTTCACTTTCTAAATGCTGTACTTTTAGAGAAAATCACTTTCCTTTGAAACTGCCTTAAGCTACTTACAAGCATTCACCAGCAACTCACATGCATTTCTCTGAAAGTGAAGCAGTCTGTTCCAACACTTCAATTCACTCTGCGAAGTGAACGTAGTGTTGCTTCACTTTCTAAAGGCTGTAATTTCAAAGAAAATCACTTTCTTTGAAACTGCCTTGAGCTACTTACAATCATTCACCAGCAACTCACATGCATTTCTCTGAAAGTGAAGCAGTCTGTACCAACACTTCAGTTCACTCTGTGAAGTGAACGGAGTGTTGCTTCACTTTCTAAATGCTGTACTTTCAGAGAAAATCACTTTCCTTTGAAACTGCCTTAAGTTACTTACAAGCATTCACCAGCAACTCACATGCATTTCTCTGAAAGAGAAGCATTCTGTTCCAAAACTTCAATTCACTGTTCGAAGTAAATGGAGTGTTGCTCCACTTTCTAAATGCTTTCCTTTCAGAGAAAATCACGTTCCTTTGAAACTGCCTTAAGCTACTTACAAGCATTCACCAGCAACTCACAGACTATTCTCTGAAAGAGAAGCAGTCTGTTCCAACACTTCAGTTCACTGTGCGAAGTGAATGGAGTGTTGCTTCACTTTCTAAATGCTGTATTTTCAGAGAAAATCACTTTACTTTGAAACTGCCTTAAACTACTTACAAGCATTCACCAGCAACTCACATGAGTTTCTCTGAAAGAGAAGCAGTCTGTTCCAACTCTTCAATTCACTCTGCAAAGTGAGTGGAGTGTTGCGTCACTTTCTAAATACTGTACTTTCAGAGAAAATCACTTCCTTTCAAAGTACCTTAAGCTACTTACAAGCATTCATCAGCAACTCACATGAGTTTCTCTGAAAAAGAAGCAGTCTGTTCCAACACTTCAATTCACTGTGCGAAGTGAATGGAGTGTTGCTTCACTTTCAAAATGCTGTACTTTCAGAAAAAATCACTTTCCTTTGATACAGCCTTAAGCTACCTACAAGCATTCAAGGGCAACTCACATGCATTTCTCTGAAAGAGAAGCAGTCTGTTCCAACACTTCAATTCACTGTGCGAAGTGAATGGAGTGTTGCTTCACTTTCTAAATGCTATACTTTCAGAGAAAATCACTTTCTTTGAAAGTGCCTTAAGATAATTATAAGCATTCACAAGAAACTCACATGCATTTCTCTGAAAGAGAAGCAGTCTGTTCCAACACTTCAATTCACTGTGCGAAGTGAATGGAGGGTTGCTTCACTTTCTAAATGCTGTACTTTCAGAGAAAATCACTTTCCTTTGAAAGTGCCTTAAGCTACTTACAAGCATTGACTAGCAACTCACATGAGTTTCTCTGAAAGATTAGCAGTCTGTTCCAACACTTCAATTCACTGTGCGAAGTGAATGTGTTGTTGTTTCACTTTCTAAATGCTGTATTTTCAGAGAAAATCACTTTCCTTTGATACTGCCTTAAGCTACTTACAAGCATTCACAAGAAACTCACATGCGTTTCTCTGAAAGAGAAGCAGTCTGTTCCAACACTTCAATTCACTGTGCAAAGCGAATGGACTGTTGCTTCACTTTCTAAATGCTGTACTTTCAGAGAAAATCACTTTCCTTTGAAACTGCCATTAAGTACTTACAAGCATTCACCAGCAACTCACATGAGTTTCTCTGAAAGAGAAGCAGTCTGTTCCAACTCTTCAATTCACTGTGCGAAGTGAATGGAGTGTTGCGTCACTTTCTAAATGCTGTACTTTGAGAGAAAATCACTTTTCTTTCAAATTACCTTAAGCTACATACAAGCATTCACCAGCAACTCACATGAGTTTCTCTGAAAGAGAAGCAGTCTGTTCCAACATTTCAATTCACTGTGCGAAGTGAATGTGTTGTTGTTTCACTTTCTAAATGCTGTACTTTCAGAGAAAATCACTTTCCTTTGATACTGCCTTAAGCTACTTACAAGCATTCACCAGCAACTCACATTCATTTCTCTGAAAGAGAAGCAGTCTGTTCCAACACTTCAATTCACTGTGCGAAGTGAATGGAGTGTTGCTTCACTTTCTAAATGCTGTACTTTCAGAGAAAATCACTTTCCTTTGAAACTGGCTTAAGCTACTTACAAGCATTCACCAGCAACTCACATACATTTCTCTGAAAGAGAAGCTGTCTGTTCCAACACTTCAATTCACTGTGCGAAGTGAATGGAGTGTTGCTTAACTTTCTAAATGCTGTACTTTCAGAGAAATTCACTTTCTTTGAAAGTGGCTTAAGATAATTATAAGCATTAACAAGAAACTCACATGCATTTCTTTGAAAGAGAAGCAGTCTGTTCCAACACTTCAGTTCACAGTGCAAAGTGAATGGAGTGTTGCTTCACTTTCTAAATGCTGTACTTTCAGAGAAAATCACTTTCCTTTGAAAGTGCCTTAAGCTACTTACAAGCATTCACCAGCAACTCACATGAGTTTCTCTGAAAGAGAAGCAGTCTGTTCCAACACTTCAATTCACTGTGCGAAGTGAATGGAGTGTTGCTTCACTTTCTAAATGCTGTACTTTCAGAGAAAATCACTTTCCTTTGAAACTGCCTTAAGCTTCTTACAAGCATTCACCAGCAACTCACATGAGTTTCTGAGAAAGAGAAGCAGTCTGTTCCAACACTTCAATTCACTGTGTGAAATGAATGGAGTGTTGCTTCACTTTCTAAATGCTGTTGTTACAGAGATAATCACTTTTTTTTGAAACTGCCTTAAGCTACTTACAAGCATTTAGAAGAACCTCACCTTCGTTTCTCTGAAAGAGAAGCATTCTGTCCCAACATTTCAATTCACTGTGCGAAGAGAATGGAGTGTTGCTTCACTTTCTTTTTTTTTTCCTTTAAGACAAATGTAGTTTTTTTTGTAATTTTATTAAATTATAAAAGTTTCCATTTATGCCCCTCTTCCCAACACCCTCCCATTCCCCCCTCCCTCTCCTCCTCCCTCTTAGTCCCTAAAGGCAGTCAGGGTTTCCTGCCCTGTGGGAAGTTCAAGTTCCTCCCCCCTCCCTCCAGGACCAGGAAGGTGAGTATCCAAGCAGACTGGATCCCCAAAATCCAGTATATGCAGAGGAAACATGTCCCAGTGTCATTGCCAATGGCTTTTCAGAAAGACTCCAGGCCAGCCACAATCAGAGAATCCGGCCACATTCAGAGAAACTGGTTGGATCACGTCCTCGTTCAGTCGCAGTCCAGCTGGCCTTGGTAAACTCTCATTAGATCCGTCCCCTTGTATCAGTGGGTGATAGCATCCCTCGCAGGTATTATTTCCTTTTTTCATTTTCTTCCTCCTTCTGCTCCTCATTTGGATGTTGGGGGCTGAGTCTGATGCTCCAATGTGGGTCTCCGTCTGTATCACCATCCATCACCAGGTGAAGGATCTATGGTGATAAGCAAAATATTCATCAGTATGGTTATGGGCCAAGGCCGGTTCAGGCACCCTCTCCTCTGTCCAGAGAACAATCTGGGGATCTCTCCTTGGACCTGGGATCCCATATATAATCAAGTCTCCTGTAAACCCTAAAATGACTTCCTTAGTTGAAATATATTCTTCCCTGATCCCATATTCAACCTTCCTTCCTCCCCCCCATCCCGGTCAACCGAGATTTCTCCATTCCTCCCCTCCTCCCTCCTCCCTAACCCTCTCCCCTTCCAACACCCCTCCCACCCCCCCCCCATGCACCCGAGGTTACCTGGGACTCTTGACTATTTCCTACCTCCCGGCAGATAGCTAAATAATCTTCATCAGGTTCGTCTTATTTAGCTTCTCTAGGATCACGAATAATAGGCTCAAAACCTTTAATTATGGTTAGAATCCACTTATGAGTGAATACATACCGTGTTCCTCTTTTTGGGTCTGGCTTACCTCACTCAGTAAAGCGTTTTCTATTTCCATCCATTTGCATGCAAAATTCAAGATGTCATTGTTTTTCACCGCTGAGTAAAACTCTAATGTGTATAAATTCCACACCTTTTTTAACCATTCTTCTACTGAGGGGCACCTAGGCTGTTTCCAGGTTCTGTCTATTACAAATAGCGCTGCTATGAACATAGTTGAACAAATGCTTTTGTAGTATGTTCGGGAATCTCTAGGGTATATTCCCAAGAGTGGAATTGCTGGGTCCTGAGGGAGGTTGACTCCCAGTTTCCTGAGAAACCGCCACACTGATTTCCACAGTGGCTGCACAAGTTTGCATTCCCACCAACAATGGATGAGTGTTCCCCTCACCCCACATCCTCTCCAGCATAGGCTATCGTTGGTGTTTTTGACTTTAGCTATTCTGACAGGTGTAAGATGGTATCTCAAAGTGGTTTTGATTTGCATTTCCCTGATCGCTAAGGAGGTTGAGCATGACCTTAAGTGTCTTCTGGCCATTCGAAGTTCATCTGCTGTGAATTCTCTGTTCAGTTCAGTACCCCATTTTTTAATTGGGTTAATTAGAGTTTTAGTGTCTAGTTTCTTGAGTTCTTTGTATATTTTGGAGATCAGACCTTTGTCTGATGAGGGGTTGGTGAAGATTTTCTCCCAGTCAGAAGGCAGCCTTTTTGTCTTACTGACAGTGTCCTTTGCTTTACAGAAGCTTCTCAGTTTCAGTAGATCCCATTTATTCATTGTTTCTCTTATTGTCTGTGCTACTGGGGTCCTACTTAGGAAGAGGCCTCCTGTGCCTATATCTTGTAGACTCCTTCCCACTTTCTCTTCTATCAGGTTCAAAGTGGACGGATTTATGTTGATGTCTTTAATCCATTTGGACCTGATTTTTGTGCATGGTGATAGGTATGGATCTACTTTCATCCTTCTACAGGTTGACATCCAGTTATGCCAGCACCATTTGTTAAAGATGCTTTCCTTCTTCCATTGTATACCTTTAGCTCCCTTGTCAAAAATTAGGTGCTCATAGGTTTGTGGGTTAATATCCGGGTCTTCTATTCGATTCCAGAGGTCGACTTCTCTGTTCTTATACCAATACCAAGCCGTTTTCAATACTGTAGCTCTGTAATAGAGTTTGAAGTCAGGGATGGTAATGCCTCCTGAAGTTCCTTTATTGTATAAGATTGTTTTGGCTATCCTGGGTTTTTTGTTTTTCCATATAAACTTGATTATTGTTCTCTCAAGTTCTGTGAAGAAGTTTGATGGGATTTTGATGGGGATTGCATTGAATCTAAAGATTGCTTTTGGTAGAATTGCCATTTTTACTATGTTGATTCTCCCAATCCAAGAGCAGGGGAGGTCTTTCCATTTTCTGGTATCCTCCTCAATTTCTTTCTTCAAAGACTTAAAGTTCTTGTCAAATAGGTCTTTCACTTCCTTGGTTAAAGTTACCCCAAGATATTTTATGCTATTTGTGGCTATCATGAAAGGTGATGTTTCTCTGATTTCCCTCTCAGCTTCTTTATCCTTTGTGTATAGGAGGGCTACCGATTTTTTGGAGTTGATCTTGTATCCTGCCACACTACTAAAGGTGTTTATCAGCTGTAAGAGTTCTTTGGTAGAGTTTTTGGGGTCACTTATGTACACTATCATATCGTCACCAAATAACGAAAGTTTAACTTCATCCTTTCCAATTCGAATCCCCTTGATCTCCTTATGTTGTCTTATTGCTATTGCTAGAACTTCAAGCACTATATTGAAGAGGTATGGAGAGAGTGGACAGCCTTGTCGTGTTCCTGATTTTAGTGGAAAGGCTTTGAGTTTCTCTCCATTCAATTTGATGTTAGCTGTCGGCTTGCTGTATATTGCTTTTATTATATTTAGGTATGATCCTTGTATCCCCAGTCTCTCCAACACCTTTATCATAAATGGGTGTTGAATTTTGTCAAATGCTTTTTCAGCATCCAATGAAATGATCATATGTTTTTTTCTTTCAGTTTATTTATATAATGGATTACATTGCTAGATTTGCGTATGTTGAACCATCCCTGCATCTCTGGGATGAAGCCTACTTGATCATAATGGATAATTTTTCTAATGTGTTCTTGGATTCGGTTTGCCAGTATTTTATTGAGAATTTTCGCGTCGATGTTCATGAGTGAGATTGGCCTGTAATTCTCTTTCTTGGTTGTGTCTTTGTGTGGTTTTGGTATTAGGGTAACTGTAGCTTCATAAAAGGAGTTTGGCAATGACTCTTCTGTTTCTATATTATGGAATACATTAAAGAGTATAGGTATTAGCTCTTCCTGGAAGTTCTGGTAGAATTCTGCATTGAAACCATCTGGTCCTGGGCTTTTTTTGGTAGGGAGATTTTTGATAACAGCTTCTAATTCTTCGCGACTAACAGGTCTATTTAGATTGTTCACCTGTTCTTGGTTCAACTTTGGTATATGGTACTTATCTAAAAAAATGTCCATTTCTTTTACATTTTCCAACTTTGTGGCATATAAACTTTCGTAGTAAGATCTAATGATTTTCTGAATTTCCTCTGTGTCTGTGGTTATGTCCCCCTTTTCATTTCTGATCCTATTAATTTGCATGTTCTCTCTCTGCTGTTTGATTAGTTTGGATAGGGGTTTGTCAATCTTGTTGATTTTCTCCAAGAACCAGCTTTTTGATTCATTGATTCTTTGGATTGTTTTCTCTGTTTCTATTTTGTTGATTCCAGCCCTCAGTTTGATTATTTCCAGTCTTCTACTCCTCCTGGGTGAATCAGCTTCTTTTTTTTCTAGGGCTTTCAAGTGCGCTGTTAAGTCTCCAATGTGTGCTTTCTCCGTTTTCTTTATTTGGGCACCTATTGCTATGAACTTTCCTCTTAGCACTGCTTTCATAGTGTCCCATAGGTTTGAGTATGTTGTGTCTTTGTTTTCATTAAATTCAAGGAAGTCTTTAATTTCTTTCTTAATTTCGTCCTTGACCCAGGGGAGATTTAGTAGTTGACTGTTCAACTTCCATGAGTTTGTTGACTTCCTGGGGGTAGCATTGTTGTTTAATTCTAATTTTAATCCATGGTGATCTGACAAGACACAGGTGGTTACTAATATTTTTTTGTATCTGTGGAAGTTTGCTTTGTTACCGAGTATGTGGTCAATCTTCGAGAAGGTTCCATGAACTGCAGAGAAGAAGGTATATTCTTTCCTATTTGGGTGGAGTGTTCTATAGATGTCTGTTAAATCCATTTGATTCAATACCTCCAATAAATCTCTTAATTCTCTGTTTGGTTTCTGTCTGATTGACCTGTCCATTGGTGAGAGAGGAGTGTTGAAGTCTCCTACTATTAGTGTGTGTGGTTTGATGACTGCCTTGAGTTCTAGAAGAGTTTCTTTTACATATGTGGGTGCCTTTATATTAGGGGCATAGATATTCAGGATTGAGACTTCTTCCTGATGAGTTGTTCCTGTTATGAGTATGAAATGTCCATCTCCATCTCTTCTGATTGATTTTAGTTTGAAGTCGATTTTGTTAGATATTAGAATGGCCACACCCGCTTGTTTCTTAGGTCCATTTGCTTGGAAAACCTTTTCCCAACAATTTACTCTGAGTAGGTGTCTGTCTTTGTGGTTGAGGTGTGTTTCTTGTAAACAGCAGAATGTTGGATCCTGCTTTCGTATCCAATCTCTAAGTCTGTGACTCTTTATAGGTGAATTGAGTCCATTGATATTAAGAGATATTAATGACCAGTGGTTGTTGACTCCAGTCATTTTTTTTTTGGGTAGTAGAGTGTATGTGTTTTCCTTCTTTGAGTTGTGCTAGTGAAGGGTCGCTAGATGTCTGAGTTACTGTAGTCAGTGTTGGCAATGTTGGATTCCTTCGGATGTAATTTTCCTTCTAATATTCTCTGAAAGGCTGGATTAGTAGTTACGTATTGCTTAAATTTGTTTTTATCCTGGAATATTTTGTTTTCTCCGTTGATAGTGAATGAAAGCTTGGCTGAGTATATTAGTCTGGGCTTGCATCCATGGTCCCTTAGTTTCTACAGTACCTCTATCCAGGACCTTCTGGCTTTCATGGTTTCTATAGAGAAGTCTGGTGTAAGTCTGATAGGTTTACCTTTATAGGTTACTTGATCTATAAAGTAAACTTGACCTATAAAGAAACATTCGTTTCTCTGAAAGAGAAGTTTTCTGTCCCAACATTTCAATTCACTGTGCGAAGAGAATGGAGTGTTGCTTCACTTTCTAAATGCTGTACTTTCAGAGAAAATCACTCTTCTTTGAAAATGACTTAATCTACTTACAAGCATTCACCAGCAACCCACATGAGTGTCTCTGAAAAAGAAGCAGTCTGTTCCAACACTTCAATTCACCGTGCGAAGTGAATGGAGTGCTGCTTTACTTTCTAAATGCTGTAATTTCAGAGAAAATCACTTTCCTTTTAAAGTGCCTTAAGCTACTTACCAGCATATACCAGCAACTCTCATGAGTTTCTCTGAAAGAGAGGCAGTCTGTTCCAACACTTCAATTCACTGTGCGAAGTGAATGGAGTGTTGCTTCACTTTCTAAATGCTGTACTTTCAGAGAAAATCACTTTCCTTTGAAAGTGCCTTAAGCTAATTACAAGCATTCACAAGAAATTCACATGCATTTCTCTGAAAGAGACGTAGTCTGTTCCAACACTTCAATTCACTGTGTGAAGTGAATGGAGTGTTGCTTCACTTTCAAAATGCTGTAGTTACAGAGATAATCACTTTCCTTTGAAAGTGCCTTAAGCTACTTACAAGCATTCACAAGAAACTCACATGCATTTCTTTGAAAGAGAAGCAGTCTGTTCCAACACTTCAATTCACTGTGTGAAGTGAATGGAGGGTTGCTTCACTTTCTAAATGCTGTAGTTACAGAGATAATCACTTTCCTTTGAAAGTGCCTTAAGCTACTTACAAACATTCACAAGAAACTCACATGCGTTTCTCTGAAAGAGAAGCAGTCTGTTCCAACACTTCAATTCACTGTGCAAAGTGAATGGAGTGTTGCTTCACTTTGTAAATGATGTACTTTCAGAGAAAATCACTTTCCTTTGAAACTGCCTTAAGCTACTTACAAGCATTCATAAGCAACTCACATGCATTTCTTTGAAAGAGAAGCAGTCTGGTCCAACACTTCAATTCACTGTGTGAAGTGAATGGAGGGTTGCTTCACTTTCTAAATGCTGTAGTTACAGAGATAATCACTTTCCTTTGAAAGTGCCTAAAGCTACTTACAAACATTCACCAGCAACTCACATGAGTTTCTCTGAAAGAGAAGCAGTCTATTCCAATACTTCAACTCACTGTGAGAAGTGATTGGAGTGTTACTTCACTTTCCAAATGCTGTAGTTACAGAGAAAATCACTTTCTTTTGAAACTGCCTTAAGCTACTTACAAGCATTCACCAGCAACTCACATGCATTTCTCTGAAAGAGAAGCAGTCTGTTCCAACACTTCAATTCACTGTGCGAAGTGAATGGAGTGTTGCTTCACTTTCTAAATGCTGTAATTTCAGAGAAAATCACTTTCCTTTGAAAGTGCCTTAAGCTACATACAAGCATTCACCAGCAACTCACAATCATTTTTCTGAAAGTGAAGCAGTCTGTTCCAACACTTCAATTCATTGTTCGAAGTGAATGGAGTATTGCTTCAGTTTCTAAATGCTGTACTTTCAGAGAAAATCACTTTCCTTTGAAACTGCCTTAAGCTTCTTACAAGCAATCACCAGCAACTCACATGAGTTTCTCAGAAAGAGAAGCAGTCTGTTCCAACACTTCAATTCACTGTGTGAAGTGAATGGAGTGTTGCTTGACTTTCTAAATGCTGTTGTTACTGAGATAATCACTTTTTTTTGAAACTGCATAAAGCTACTTACAAGCATTTAGAAGAACCTCACATTCGTTTCTCTGAAAGAGAAGCATTCTGTCCCAACATTTCAATTCACTGTGCGAAGAGAATGGAGTGTTGCTTCACTTTCTAAATGCTGTACTTTCAGAAAAAATCACTTTTCTTTGAAAGTGCCTTAAGCTACTTACAAGCATTCACAAGAAACTCACATGCGTTTCTCTGAAGGAGAAGCAGTCTGTTCCAACACTTCAATTCACTGTGCGAAGTGAATGGAGTGTTGCTTCACTTTGTAAATGCTGTACTTTCAGAGAAAATCACTTTCCATTGAAACTGCCTTAAGCTACTTTCAAGCATTCACCAGCAACTCACATGCATTTCTTTGAAAGAGAAGCAGTCTGTTCCAACATTTCAATTCACTGTGTGAAGTGAATGGAGTGTTGCTTCACTTTCTAAATGCTATAGTTAACGAGATAATCACTTTCCTTTGAAAGTGCCTTAAGCTACTTACAAACATTCACCAGCAACTCACATGAGTTTCTCTGAAAGAGAAGCAGTCTATTCCAATACTTCAATTCACTGTGCGAAGTGATTGGAGTGTTACTTCACTTTCCAAATGCTGTAGTTACAGAGAAAATCACTTTCCTTTGAAACTGCCTTAAGCTACTTACAAGCATTCACGAGCAACTCACATTCATTTCTCTGAAAGAGAAGCAGTCTGTTCCAACACTTCAATTCACTGTGCGAAGTGAATGGAGTGTTGCTAAACTTTCTAAACGCTGTAATTTCAGAGAAAATCACTTTCCTTTGAAAGTACCTTAAGCTACTTACAAGTATTCACCAGCAACTCACAATCATTTTTCTGAAAGAGAAGCAGTCTGTTCCAACACTTCAATTCACTGTGCGAAGTGAATGGAGTGTTGCTTCACTTTCTAAATGCTGTAATTTCAGAGAAAATCACTTTCCTTTGAAACTGCCTTAAGCTTCTTACAAGCAATCACCAGCAACTCACATGAGTTTCTCTGAAAGAGAAGCAATCTGCTCCAACACTTCAATTCACTGTGTGAAGTGAATGGAGTGTTGCTTCACTTTCTAAATGCTGTTGTTACAGAGATAATCACTTTTTTTTGAAACTGCATAAAGCTACTTACAAGCATTTAGAAGAACCTCACATTCGTTTCTCTGAAAGAGAAGCATTCTGTCCCAACATTTCAATCCACTGTGCGAAGCGAATGGAGTGTTGCTTCACTTTCTAAATGCTGTACTTTCAGAGAAAATCACTTTCCTTTGAAAGTGCCTTAAGCTTCTTACAAGCATTCACCAGAAACTCAAAATCATTTTCCTGAAAGACAAGCAGTCTGTTCCAACACTTCAGTTCACGGTGCGAAGTGAATGGAGGGTTGCTTCACTTTCAAAATGTTGTACTTTCAGAGAAAATCACTTTCCTTTGAAAGTGCCTTAAGCAACTTACAAGCATTCACCAGCAACTCACATGAGTTTCTCTGAAAGAGAAGCAGTCTGTTCCAACACTTCAATTCACTGTGCAAAATAAATGGAGTGTTTCTTCCCTTTCTAAATGCTGTACTTTCAGAGAAAACCACTTTCCATTGAAAGTGCCTTGAGCTACTTACAAGCATTCACCAGCAACTCACATGAGTTTCTCTGAAAGAGAAGCAGTCTGTTCCAACACTTCAATTCACTGTGCAAAGTGAATGGAGTGTTGCTTCACTTTCTAAATGCTGTAATTTCAGAGAAAATCACTTTCTTTGAAAGTGCCTTAAGCTACTTACAAGCATTCACCAGCAACTCACAATCATTTTTCTGAAAGAGAAGCAGTCTGTTCCAACACTTCAATTCACTGTGCGAAGTGAATGGAGTGTTGCTTCACTTTCTAAATGCTGTACTTTCAGAGAAAATCACTTTCCTTTGAAACTTCCTTAAGCTACTTACAAGCATTCACCAGCAACTCACATGAGTATCTCTGAAAGATTAGCAGTCTGTTCCAACATTTCAATTCACAGTGCAAAGTGAATGGAGTGTTGCTTCACTTTCTAAATGCTGTACATTCAGAGAAAATCACTTTCCTTTGTAACTGCCTTAAACTACTTACAAGCATTCACCAGCAACTAACATGAGTTTCTCTAAAAGAGAGGCAGTCAGTTCCAACACTTATATTAACTGTGCGAAGTGACTCGAGTGTTACTTTACTTTCTTAATGCTGTAATTTCAGAGAAAATCACTTTCCTTTGATACTGCCTTAAACTACTTACAAGTATTCACAAGAAACTCACATGCGTTTCTCTGAAAGAGAAGCAGTCTGTTCCAACACTTCAATTCACTGTGAGAAGTGAATGGAGTGTTGCGTCACTTTCTAAAACTTTACTGTCAGAGAAAATCACTTTCCTTTGAAAGTGCCTTAAGCTACTTACAAGCATTCACAAGAAACTAACATGCGTTTCTCTGAAAGAGAAGCAGTCTGTTCCAACATTTCAATTCACAGTGCAAAGTGAATGGAGTGTTGCTTCACTTTCTAAATGCTGTACATTCAGAGAAAATCACTTTCCTTTGAAACTGCCTTAAACTACTTACAAGCATTCACCAGCAACTCACATGAGTTTCTCTGAAAGAGAAGCAGTCTGTTCGAACTCTTCAATTCACTGTGCGAAGTGAATTGAGTGTTGCTTCACTTTCTACATGCTGTACTTTCAGAGAAAATAACTTTCCTTTGATACCGCCTTAAGCTACATACAAGCATTCACCAGCAACTCACATGAGTTTCTCTGATACAGAGGCAGTCTGTTCCAACACTTCAATTCACTGTGCGAAGTGAATGGAGTGTTGCTTCACTTTCTAAATGCTGTACTTTCAGAGAAAATCACTTTCCTTTGAAACTGCCTTTAGCTTCTTACAAGCAATCACCAGCAACTCACATGAGTTTCTCAGAAAGAGAAGCAGTCTGTTCCAACACTTCAATTCACTGTGTGAAGTGAATGGAGTGTTGCTTCACTTTCTAAATGCTGTTGTTACAGAGATAATCACTTTTTTTTGAAACTGCATGAAGCTACTTACAAGCATTTAGAAGAACCTCACATTCGTTTCTCTGAAAGAGAAGAATTCTGTCCCAACATTTCAATCCACTGTGCGAAGCGAATGGAGTGTTGCTTCACTTTCTAAATGCTGTACTTTCAGAGAAAATCACTTTCCTTTGAAACTGCCTTAAGCTACTTACAAGCATTCAACAGCAACTCACATGCATTTCTCTGAAAGAGAAGCAGTCTGTTAAAACACTTCAATTCACTCTGCGAAGTGAATGGAGGGTTGCTTCACTTTCTAAATGCTGTACTTTGAGAGAAAATCACTTTTCTTTGAAAGTAGCTTAAGCTACTTACAAGCATTGACCAGCAACTCACATGAGTTTCTCTGAAAGAGAGGCCGTCTGTTCCAACACTTCAATTCACTGTGCGAAGAGAATGGAGTGTTGCTTCACTTTCTTAATGCTGTAATTTCAGAGAAAATCACTCTTCTTTGAAAATGCCTTGAGCTACTTAAAAGCATTCACCAGCAACTCACATGAGTTTCTCTGAAAGAGAAGCAGTCTGTTCCAACACTTCAATTCACTGTGCGAAGTGAATGGAGTGTTGCTTCACTTTCTAAATGCTCTAATTTCGGTAAAAATCACTTTCCTTTTAAAGTGCCTTAAGCTACATACAACCATTCACTAAAAACTCACATCTGTTTCTCTGAAAGAGAAGCAGTCTGTTACAACACTTCAATTCACTGTGTGAAGTGAATGGAGTGTTGCTTCACTTTCTAAATGCTGTACTTTCAAAGAAAATCACTTTCCTTTGAAACTGCCTTAAGCTACTTACAAGCATTCACCAGCAACTCACAATCATTTTTCTGAAAGAGAAGCAGTCTGTTCAAACAATTCAAAATACTGTGCGAAGTGAATGGAGGGTTGCTTCACTTTCAAAATGCTGTACTTTCAGAGAATATCACTTTCCTTTGAAAGTGCCTTAAGCTACTTACAAGCATTCCCCAGCAACTCACATGCATTTCTCTGAAAGGGAAGCAGTCTGTTATAACACTTCAATTCACTGTGCGAAGTGAATGGGGTGTTGCTTCACTTTCTAAATCCTGTACTTTCAGAGAAAATCACTTTCCTTTGAAAGTGCATTAAGCTACTTACAAGCATTCACCAGCAACTCACATTAGTTTTTCTAAAAGAGAGGCAGTCTATTATAACACTTCAATTCACTGTGCGAAGTGAATGGAGTGTTGTTTCACTTTCTCAATGCTGTACTTTAAGAGAAAATCACTTTCCTTTGAAACTGCCTTAAGCTTCTTACAAGCATTCACCAGCAACTCACATGAGTTTCTCTGAAAGAGAAGCAGTCTGTTCCAACACTTCAATTCACTGTGCGAAGTGAACGGAGTGTTGCTTCACCTTCTAAAGGCTGTAATTTCAAAGAAAATCACTTTCTTTGAAACTGCCTTAAGCTACTTACAAGCATTCACCAGCAACTCACATGCATTTCTCTGAAAGAGAAGCAGTCTGTTCCAACACTTCAATTCACTCTGCGAAGTGAACAGAGAGTTGCTTCACTCTCTAAATGCTGTCCTTTCAGAGTAAATCACTTTCCTTTGAAACTGCCTTAAGCTACTTACAAGCATTCACAAGTAACTCACATGCGTTTCTCTGAAAGAGAAGCAGTCTGTCCCAACACTTCAATTCACTGTGGGAAGTGAATGGAGTGTTGCTTCACTTTCTAAATACTGTACTTTCAGAGAAAATCACTTTCTTTGAAAGTGCCTTAAGCTACTTTCAAGTATTCACCAGCAACTCACATGAGTTTCTCTGAAAGAGAGGCAGTCTGTTCCAACACTTCAATTCACTGTGCGAAGTGAATGGAGTGTTGTTTCACTTTCTTAATGCTGTACTTTCAGAGAAAATCACTTTCCTTTGAAAGTGCCTTAAGCTACTTACAAGAATTAACCAGCAACTCACATGAGTTTCTCTGAAAGAGAAGCAGTCTGTTCCAACACTTCAATTCACTGTGCGAAGTGAATGGAGTGTTGCTTCACTTTCTAAATGCTGTATCTTCAGAGAAAATCACTTTCCTTTTAAAGTGCCTTAAGCTACTTACAAGCATTCACCAGCAACTCACATGAGTTTCTCTGAAAGAGAGGCAGTCTGTTCCAACACTTCAATTCACTGTGTGAAGTGAATTGAGTGGTGCTTCACTTTCTTAATGCTATAGTTACAGAGATAATCACTTTTTTTTTGAAACTGCCTTAAGCTGCTTACAAGCATTTAGAAGAACCTCACATTCATTTCTCTGGAAGAGAAACAGTCTGTTTCAACACTTCAATTCACTCTGCGAAATGAACGGAGTGTTGCTTCACTTTCTAAAGGCTGTAATTTCAGAGAAAATCACTTTCATTTGAAACTGCCTTAAGCTACTTACATGCATTCACCAGCAACTCACATGCATTTCTCTGAAAGATAAACAGTCTGTTCCAATACTTCAATTCACTGTGCGATGTGAATGGAGTGTTGCTTCACTTTCTAAATGCTGTACATTGAGAGAAAATCACTTTCCTTTGAACGTGCCTTAAGCTACTTACAAGCATTGACCAGCAACACACATGAGTTTCTCTGAAAGAGAGGCTGTCTGTTCCAACACTTCAATTCAGTGTGCGAAGAGAATGGAGTGTTGCTTCACTTTCTAAATGCTGTAATTTCAGAGAAAATCACTTTTCTTTGAAACTGCCTTAAGCTACTAACAAGCATTCACCAGCAACTCACATGCATTTCTCTGAAAGAGAAGCAGTCTGTTCCAACACTTCAATTCACTATGCGTAGTGAATGCAGTGTTCCTTCACTTTCTAAATACTCTACTTTCTGAGAAAATCACTTTCCTTTCAAACTGCCTTAAGCTACTTACAAGCATTCGCCAGCAACTCACATGAATTTCTCTGAAAGAGAAGCATTCTGTTCCAAAACTTCAATTCACTGTACAAAGTGAATGGAGTGTTGCTCGACTTTCTAAATGCTGTCCTTTCAGAGT
This sequence comes from Myodes glareolus, assembly GCF_982192425.1. NCBI lineage: Eukaryota > Metazoa > Chordata > Mammalia > Rodentia > Cricetidae > Myodes > Myodes glareolus. Next base: position 603,428 of record NW_028263244.1, read on the forward strand.
AAATCACTTTCCTTTGATACTGCCTTAAGCTACTTACAAGCATTCAGAAGTAACTCACATGCATTTCTCTGAAAGAGAAGCAGTCTGTTCAAACACTTCAATTCACTGTGAGAAGTGAATGGAGTGTTGCTTCACTTTCTAAATGCTGTATTTTCAGAGAAAATCACTTTCGTTGAAAGTGTCTTAAGCTACTTTCAAGTATTCACCAGCAACACACACGCATTTCTCTAAAAGAGAAGCAGTCTGTTCCAACACTTCAATTCACTGTGTGAAGTGAATGGAGTGTTGCTTCACTTTCTAAATGCTGTACTTTCAGAGAAAATCACTTTCCTTTGAAAGTGCCTTAAGCTACTTACAAGCATTGACCAGCAACTCACATGAGTTTCTCTGAAAGAGAGGCTGTCTGTTCCAACACTTCAATTCAGTGTGCGAAGTGAATGTGTTGTTGTTTCACTTTCTAAATGCTGTACTTTCAGAGAAAATCACTTTCCTTTGAAACTGCCTTAAGCTACTTACAAGCATTCACCAGCAACTCACATGCATTTCTCTGAAAGAGAAGCAGTCTATTCCAACACTTCAATTCACTCAGCGAAGTGAACGGAGTGTTGCTTCACTTTCTAAAGGCTGTAATTTCAGAGAAAATCACTTTCCTTTGAAACTGCCTTAAGCTACTTACATGCATTCACCAGCAACTCACATGCATTCCTCTGAAAGAGAAACAGTCTTTCCAATGCTTCATTTCACTGTGAGAAGTGAATGGAGTGTTGCTTCTCTTTTTAAATGCTGTACTTTCAGAGAAAATCACTTTCCTTTGAAACTGCCTTAAGCTACTTACAAGCATTCACCAGCAACTCACAATCAATTTTCTAAAAGAGAAGCAGTCTGTTCAAACAATTCAATTTACTGTGCGAAGTGAATGGAGGGTTGCTTCACTTTCAAAATGCTGTACTTTCAGAGAAAATCACTTTCCTTTGAAAGTGCCTTAAGCTTCCTACAAGCATTCCCCAGCAACTCACATGCATTTCTCTGAAAGAGAAGCAGTCTGTTCCAACACTTCAATTCACTGTGCGCAGTGAATGGAGTGTTGCTTCACTTTCTAAATGCTGTACTTTCAGAGAAAATCACTTTCCTTTGAAAGTGCCTTAAGCTAATTATAAGCATTCACAAGAAACTCACATGCATTTCTCTGAAAGAGAAGCAGTCTGTTCCAACACTTCAATTCACTGTGCGAAGTGAATGGAGTTTTGCTTCACTTTCTAAATGCTGTACATTCAGAGAAAATCACTTTCCTTTGAAACTACCTTCAGCTACTTAAAAGCATTTACCAGCAACTCATATGAGTTTCTCTGAAAGAGAAGCAGCCTGTTCCAACACTTCAATTAACTGTGCAAAGTGAATGGAGTGTTGCTTCACTTTCTAAATGCTGTACTTTCTGAGAAAATCTTTCCTTTGAAACTGCCTTAAGCTACTTACAAGCATTCAGCAGCAACTCACATGAGTTTCTCTGAAAGAGAAGCAGTCTGTTCCAACACTTCAATTCACTGTGCGAAGTGAATGGAGTGTTGCGTCACTTTCTAAATGCTGTATTTTCAGAGAAAATCACTTTCCTTTCAAAGTACCTTAAGCAACTTACAAGCATTCACCAGCAACTCACATGAGTTTCTCTGAAAGCGTAGCAGTCTGTTCCAACACTTCAATTCACTTTGCGAGGTGAATGTGTTGTTGTTTCACTTTCTAAATGCTGTAATTTCAGAGAAAATCACTTTCCTTTGAAACTGCCTTAAGCTGTTTACATGCATTCACCAGCAACTCACATGCATTTCTCTGAAAGAGAAACAGTCTGTTTCAACACTTCAATTCACTGTGCGAAATGAACGGAGTGTTGCTTCACTTTCTAAAGGCTGCAATTTCAGAGAAAATCACTTTCCTTTGAAACTGCCTTAAGCTACTTACATGCATTCACCAGCAACTCACATGCATTTCTCTGAAAGAGAAACAGTCTGTTCCAATACTTCAATTCACTGTGCGAAGTGAATGGAGTGTTGCTTCACTTTCTAAATGCTGTAGTTACAGAGAAAATCACTTTCCTTTGAAACAGCCTTAAGCTACTAACAAGCATTCACCAGCAACTCACATGAGTTTCTCTGAAAGAGAAGCAGTCTGTTCCAACACTTCAATTCACGGTGTAAAGTGAATGGAGTGTTGCTTCACTTTCTAAATGCTGTAGTTACAGAGATAATCACTTTTTTTGAAACTGCCTTAAGCTACTTACAAGCATTTAGAAGAAACTCACATTCGTTTCTGTGAAAGAGAAGCAGTCTGTCCCAACATTTCAATTCACTGTGCGAAGACAATGGAGTGTTGCTTCACTTTCTAAATGCTGTACTTTCAGAGAAAATCACTCTTCTTTGAAAATGCCTTGAGCTACTTACAAGCATTCCCCAGCAACTCACATGGGTTTCTCTGAAAGAGAAGCAGTCTGTTCCAGCACTTCAATTCACTGTGCGAAGTGAATGGAGTGTTGCTTCACTTTCTAAATGCTGTAATTTCAGAGAAAATCACTTTCCTTTTAAAGTGCCTTAAGCTACTTACAACCATTCACAAAAAACTCACATCCGTTTCTCTGAAAGAGAAGCAGTCTGTTACAACACTTCAATTCACTGTGCGAAGTGAATGGAGTGTTGCTTCACTTTCTAAATGCTGTACTTTCAGAGAAAATCACTTTCCTTTGAAACTGCCTTAAGCTACTTACAAGCATTCAGCAGCAACTCACATGAGTTTCTCTGAAAGAGAAGCAGTCTGTTCCAACTCTTCAATTCACTGTGCGAAGTGAATGTGTTGTTGTTTCACTTTCTAAATGCTGTACTTTTAGAGAAAATCACTTTCCTTTGAAACTGCCTTAAGCTACTTACAAGCATTCACCAGCAACTCACATGCATTTCTCTGAAAGTGAAGCAGTCTGTTCCTTCACTTCAATTCACTGTGCGAAGTGAACGGAGTGTTGCTTCACTTTCTAAAGGCTGTAATTTCAGAGAAAATCACTTTCCTTTTAAAGTGCCTTAAGCTACTTACAACCATTCACAAAAAACTCACATCCGTTTCTCTGAAAGAGAAGCAGTCTGTTACAACACTTCAATTCACTCTGTGAAGTGAACGGAGTGTTGCTTCACTTTCTAAATGCTGTACTTTCAGAGAAAATCACTTTCCTTTGAAACTGCCTTAAGTTACTTACAAGCATTCACCAGCAACTCACATGCATTTCTCTGAAAGAGAAGCATTCTGTTCCAAAACTTCAATTCACTGTGCGAAGTAAATGGAGTGTTGCTCCACTTTCTAAATGCTGTCCTTTCAGAGAAAATCACTTTCCTTTGAAACTGCCTTAAGCTACTTACAAGCATTCACCAGCAACACGCATGAGTTTCTCTGAAAGAGAAGCAGTCTGTTCCAACACTTCAATTAACAGTGCGAAGTGAATGGAGTGTTGCTTCACTTTCTAAATGCTGTAATTTCAGAGAAAATCACTTTCCTTTGAAACTGCCTTAAGCTACTTACAAACATTCACCAGAAACTCACAATCATTTTTCTGAAAGAGAAGCAGTCTGTTCCAACACTTCAATTCACTGTGCGAAGTGAATGGAGTGTTGCTTCACTTTCAAAATACTCTACTTTCTGAGAAAATCACTTTCCTTTGAAAGTGCCTTAAGCTACTTACAAGCGTTCACCAGCAACTCACATGCATTTTTTTAAAAGGGAAACAGTCTGTTCCAACACTTCAATTCAGTGTGCGAAGTGAATGGAGTATCGCTTCACTTTCTAAATGCTGTACTTTCAGAGAAAGTCACTTACCTTTGAAAGTGCCTTAAGCTACTTACAAGCATTCACCAGCAACTCACATGAGTTTTTCTGAAAGAGAGGCAGTCTGTTCCAACACTTCAATTCACTGTGCGAAGTGTATGGAGTGTTGCTTCACTTTCTAAATGCTGTACTTTCAGAGAAAATCACTTTCCTTTGAAACTGCCTTAAGCTTCTTACAAGCATTCACCAGGAACTCACATGAGTTTCTCAGAAAGAGAAGCAGTCTGTTCCAACACTTCAATTCACTGTGCGAAGTGAATGGAGTGTTGCTTCAGTTTCTAAATGCTGTCCTTTCAGAGAAAATCACTTTCCTTTGAAAGTGCCTTAAGCTACTTACAAGCATTGACCAGAAACTCACATGAGTTTCTCTGAAAGAGAAGCAGTCTGTTCCAACACTTCAATTCACTGTGCGAAGTGAATGGAGTGTTGCTTCACTTTCTAAATGCTGTACTTTCAGAAAAATCATTTTCTTTTGAAACTGCCTTAAGCTACTTACAAGCATTCACCAGCAACTCACATGCATTTCTCTGAAAGAGAAACAGTCTGTTTCAACACTTCAATTCACTGTGCAAAATGAACGGAGTGTTGCTTCACTTTCTAAAGGCTGTAATTTCAGAGAAAATCACTTTCCTTTGAAACTGCCTTAAGCTTCTTACATGCATTCACCAGCAACTCACATGCATTTCTCTGAAAGAGAAACAGTCTGTTCCAATACTTCAATTCACTGTGCGAAGTGAATGGAGTGTTGCTTCACTTTCTAAATGCTGTACTTTGAGAGAAAATCACTTTCCTTTGAAAGTGCCTTAAGCTACTAACAAGCATTGACCAGCAACTCACATGAGTTTCTCTGAAAGAGAGGCAGTCTGTTCCAACACTTCAATTCACTGTGCGAAGAGAATGGAGTGTTGCTTCACTTTCTAAATGCTGTAATTTCAGAGAAAATCACTCTTCTTTGAAAATGCCTTGAGCTACTTACAAGCATTCACCAGCAACTCACATGAGTTTCTCAGAAAGAGAAGCAGTCTGTTCCAAAACTTCAATTCACTGTGCGAAGTGAATGGAGTGTTGCTTCACTTTCTAAATGCTGTAATTTCGGAGAAAATCACTTTCCTTTTAAAGTGCCTTAAGCTACATACATCCATTCACAAAAAACTCACATCTGTTTCTCTGAAAGGGAAGCAGTCTGTTACAACACTTCAATTCACTGTGTGAAGTGAATGGAGTGTTGCTTCACTTTCTAAATGCTGTACTTTCAGAGAAAATCACTTTCCTTTGAAACTGCCTTAAGCTACTTACAAGCATTCACCAGCAACTTTCATGAGTTTCTCTGAAAGACAAGCAGTCTGTTCCAACACTCAATTCACTCTGCGAAGTGAACGGAGTGTTGCTTCACTTTCTAAAGGCTGTAATTTCAGACAAAATCACTTTCCTTTGAAACTGCCTTAAGCTACTTACATGCATTCACCAGCAACTCACATGCATTTCTCTGTAAGAGAAACAGTCTGTTCCAACACTTCATTTCACTGTGCGAAGTGAATGGCATGTTGCTTCACTTTCTAAATGTTGTACTTTCAGAGAAAATCACTTTCCTTGGAAAGTTCCTTAAGCTACTTACAAGCATTGACCAGCAACTCACATGAGTTTCTCTGAAAGAGAGGCAGTCTGTTCCAACACTTCAATTCACTGTGCGAAGTGAATGGAGTGTTCCTTCACTTTCTAAATGCTGTAGTTTCAGAGAAAATCACTTTCCTTTGAAACTGCCTTAAGCTACTAACAAGCATTCACCAGCAACTCACATGAGTTTCTCTGAAAGAGAAGCAGTCTGTTCCAACACTTCAATTCACTGTGTAAAGTGAATGGAGTGTTCCTTCACTTTCTAAATGCTGTAGTTACAGAGATAATCACTTTTTTTGAAACTGCCTTAAGCTACTTACAAGCATTTAGAAGAAACTCACATTCGTTTCTCTGAAAGAGAAGCAGTCTGTCCCAACATTTCAATTCACTGTGCGAAGAGAATGGAGTGTTGCTTCACTTTCTAAATGCTGTACTTTCAGAGAAAATCACTCTTCTTTGAAAATGCCTTGAGCTACTTGCAAGCATTCACCAGCAACTCACATGGGTTTCTCTGAAAGAGAAGCAGTCTGTTCCAACACTTCAATTCACTGTGCGAAGTGAATGGAGTGTTGCTTCACTTTCTAAATGCTGTAATTTCAGAGAAAATCACCTTCCTTTTAAAGTGCCTTAAGCTACTTACAACCATTCACAAAAAACTCACATCCGTTTTTCTGAAAGAGAAGCAGTCTGTTCCAACACTTCAATTCACTGTGTGAAGTGAATGGAGTGTTGCTTCACTTTCTAAATGCTGTACTTTCAGAGAAAATCACTTTCCTTTGAAAGTGCGTTAAGCTACTTACAAGCATTCACCAGCAACTCACATGCATTTCTTTGAAAGGGAAACAGTCTGTTCCAACACTTCAATTCACTGTGCTAAGTGAATGGAGTGTTGTTTCACTTTCTAAATGCTGTACTTTCAGAGAAAATCACTTTCCTTTGAAAGTGCCGTAAGCTACTTACAAGCATTCACCAGTAACTCACATGAGTTTTTCTGAAAGAGAGGCAGTCTGTTCCAACACTTCCATTCACTGTGCGAAGTGAATGGAGTGTTGCTTCACTTTCTAAATGCTGCACTTTTAAAGAAAAAAACTTTCCTTTGAAACTGCCTTAAGGTTCTTACAAGCATTCACAAGAAACAAACATGTGTTTCTCTGAAAGAGAAGCAGTCTGTTCCAACACTTCCATTCACTGTGTGAAGTGAATGGAGTGTTGCTTCACTGTCTAAATGCTGTATTTAAAGAGAAAATCACTTTCTTTTTAAACTGCCTTAAGCCACTTCCAAGCATTCACAAGAAACTCACATGAATTACTCTGAGAGAAACAGTCTGTACCAACACTTCAGTTCGCTGTGCGAAGTGAAGGGAGTGTTGCTTCACTCTCTAAATGCTGTAGTTACAGAGAAAATCACTTTCTTTTGAAAGTGTCTTAAGCTACTTACAAGCATTCACAAGAAACTCACATGCGTTTCTCTGAAAGAGAAGCAGTCTGTTCCAAGCCTTCAATTCACTGTGCGAAGTGAATTTAGTGTTGCTTCACTTTCTAACTGCTATAGCTTCAGAGAAAATCACTTTCCTTTGAATGTGCCTTAAGGTACTTACAAGTATTCACAAGAAACTCACATGCGTTTCCCTGAAAGAGAAGCAGTCTCTTCCAAGACTTCAATTCACTGTTCGAAGTGAACGGAGTGTTGCTTCACTTTCTAAATGCTCTTGTTTCAGATTAAGTCACTTTCTTTGATCGTGCCTTAAGCTACTTACAGGCATTCACAAGAAACTCACATGCGTTTCTCTGAAAGAGAAGCAGTCTTTTCCAACACTTCAATTGAATGTGCGAAGTGAATGGAGTGTTTCTTCACTTTCTAAATGCTGTACTTTCAGTGAAAATCAGTTTTTTTTTAATGTGCCTTAAGCTACTTACAAGCATTCACAAGAAACTATGACCTCATAGATTGAGAGGGGTGCTTGAGGTGCTAGCTGGGATGGGATAAGTACAGTAAGGCAGCACCCAAGGGAAGCCCCTCCTGAATGGGCAGAAAGTTTAAGGGAATGGCAGATACTCTCTCACCCCTCCAGAAGTATGAATCTTCTGGTACAGGATCCGGGCCCCTCGCTGGCCAGGGACCTTGCAGACAAAAGGGCTCACACGCTGGTTGCAGGCTCAGTGGGATAAAGAAAGTTCTGCAGCAGTTGCCCTCACCACTTTGTCCCCAGACCCTCAGCCCCACAGGTGGCTGAGTTAGGGAATCCTATGACCCTGCAGATGGAGAGGGGTGCTTGGGGGCAACCTGGGATGGGATAAGAAGAGTAAGGCAGTAGCCAGGGAGAAGCCCCTGCTTGGTGCAGGAGAATTGTCTGTATTCTGTCAATCATGTATTTTAATAAAATGCTGATTGGCCAGGCAGAAAGTATAAGCAGGAATACCAGACAGGAAGTAGATGTGATGCAATGAGAACAAGAGAATTCTGGAAAACAGGAAGCTTCCTCTGCCATTCCTGTGCAGACCACCGAAGAGGCAGGATGTAACCTGCCCAGCTGAGAAAGGTACTGAGCCGTGTGGCTAAAGTAGATAAGGATAATGGGGTAACAAAAGGTACAAGAGCTAATAAGTAGCCTGATCTAATGGGCCAATCAACTTTATCACTTATAGAGATCTCTGTGTGATTGATTTTCTCTGGGACTTGCTGACAGTGGGGTACTGGGCAGGAACAGAAACCCCAACAAGCCGGCCCCTCATTCTACACCTGCTGAATGGCCAGAAAGTTTAGGGGAAAGAGGAGTGCCTGAGCTCCCCTTCTGGGGCATTAGACTGGCCACTGGTCAGGCACTCAACTCCTCTTAGTTTATTTTCTATTGTCATGATGAGATATCACAACCAAAGCAACTTATAAAAGAAAATGTTTACTGGGGCTCACAGTTTCAGAGAGTTCATGACCATTATGACAAGGAGTATGACAGCAGGTAGGCATGGTGCTGGAGCAGTACCATGTAGCTGATAGCTTAAATATTAATCCACATATACAAAGTGGAGAAATAGATATAACTGAGAATGGATTAGGTTTTTGAAACCTCAACACTCACCCCTCCAAGTTACACATGTCCTCTATCAAGGCCACATCTCATAATCCTTCCCAAGCAGTTCTACCAACTAAGGACCCAATATTCAAACATATGAGCCTGTGGAGGTCATTCTCATTTAAAGTACCACATTCTACTCCCTGACCCCCTTAGGCTGTGACCATATAGTAATACAGAAATGCATTTAGGACAACTTCAGAAATTTCCAAGTCTTTCAGTCTAAACACTATTTCAAAGTACGAAGTCTTTTATGAGATTCAGAACAATCTCTTAATTGCTACCCCTATAAGATAAAAAAGCAAATTACATTCTTCCAACATATAATAGTATTACAATATCCATTACCATTGAAAAAGGAAGGAACAGAACTACAGTGAGGATATAATGGACCAATGCAAGATGGAAACCCAGCAAGTTAAACTCCAAATCACGAAGCTCTGTGTCCAGTGTCAAATGACTTACATGGTTTTATCCTTCCAGCTATTCTGACTGCAACATAACGTTTCTTTTTTGGATTGGTGGAACTCCCCTTGGCAGGTCTTCTACAGTTGTAGTTCTGAGGTCTCCAGCACAACCCAGGCTTCACCTTCACACCTTCACACAATGGCCACACTGGGTTTCCTTGCAGAGAAGCTTTTCTTAACAGAAAAAGATTCCACAAACCTTTTACTCTGTATCCTCCATGACTCTAAAGTCAGAACTACATAGCTGATGCCATCAAATTCTGCTTGCTGTTTAGGATAAAACTTGACTCCCTCAAATTACATTTGTATAAGCCTTGACTTGTTGTTGCTGTTTAGGACCAAATACTTCCTTAGACCTTTTCTTTTTACAAGTTGCAGGAATAGCTGTGTGAGGTGTCCCTGAGGACACCATTCCCTTTACCACCCTTCCCTCATTCTCCTTATCGCTTTCAGCATAAATCAAGTCTCCAATATTAAATTTCCTGGTGTTCCTTTTCTCTTCAAACTGTACATTTTGTATTTTCCCCTACTTGCCTTTTTTCAATAAAACCAACTTGACCAGGTCTGTGACAGCAATATCTGGTATCAAATTCTGTCTTAGTTACATTTCTATTGCCATGATGAGATACTATGTTCAAAGTAGTTTTAAAATGTTTATTGAGACTCCTTATTCTAGGGGATCAAAATCCATGATCTCCATGGCAGGAAGCACAGCAGCAGGTAGGCAGACATGGCTCTAGAGCAGTACCTGAGAGCTTACATCTTATCTTCAGGTACATGGCAAAAAAGGTCTCAGCTGGCAAGAGATCCAGGCTGGTACCTCACCTCCATAGCCTATGACATGAGAAGGCCATTATAGAGTCTTATAACCCTGAAAGTGTGAAGAGTCCATAGCCACAAACTTCCCTGCAGTCCAGGTTCAGAAGGTGGGGAACTGTTGTCATTTGCCATTTAGAATCTAGGCTCTTTGAATATTAATTATTTTTACTTCTAAGATTTCAATCAATCATGGATCTGAGGTGATTTGATTAAGCTCAAAGGTCATGTGTAGAGGCTAGCCCATTCCATGTTAATCAAGTTTCCAGCACTGTAACAAAATACCTGATGTAATCAGTTTTAAAAGGTAAAGTTGATTTTAGCTCACAGATTTAGCTAAGAGCTTCCAGACCGTGATAATTTGGCCCTTTTGTTTTGGACCTGTGGTGAAGAAGTACATTGTGGTGAGGAAATGTGTGGCAGAATAATGATGCATACCTTATGGTGGCTAGGAAGCAAATAAAGAGGAAGATCAGAGGCCAGTGTATTAGTATCTTAACAGACACACATGTCCAATGACCTAACTTCTTACCACTGGGCTCTACCTCTTCCTAATAGGATATTCAGTTACCAATAGTGTCACAGGCTGAAGACAAGGCCTCAAACACACTGACCTGAATACTTAATATCCAAGTATAACACATATAACTACCAAATATCTTGGGAGTGCTAGAGTAAAGCGGAAAGTCACATGTGGTTTGAGACCATTGAGAATACATGATTAAGTGAGAACTATTGCAGCTCTGAAGTGTTTAAACTCACTTAATCTCAACTGGCTTTATCAGTCTTATCAGATGAACTACATAATGGAGAAATCATTTTGGTTTTATTTGCTTTTATTTGCTTGTTTATTTGTTTGTGGTACTGAGGATTGGTCCCAGTGCCTTGCACATACTTGGAAAAGGCTCTACCAGTGAGCCACCAAGATCCCCTAGCTTTTATTACTTTAGATTGAAAGTAGAGAAATGTATTCAGAGTCATACCCGGAAGTATTTATTAAAGGATTATGACTTAGAAATATGGAGTAACATCAGAATTTGACACATTTCTTCTCAAAGAAATGTATTTTACGTGTGTTTGGGGAGAACATGTTTTCCCAAGGAGCTTTGCTCCCGTAAGCCATGTGCACATTCTTGAAAGCAGGATCCACATTTTGTTTTACAATACCAGTCTAATATCCGATGGATACTGCAAAATGCTGCTGTTACATAGCCTGGCATAATTAACTCCCATTTCTTGGGTGTAGTTTCCAAAATGGTCCTCTACTTTTATTCTTATTGCTTCTACATGAGTCTCTATGTGGCCCTCAGCATTGCTTTATAAAATAGCCATTTCATTTTCCTTTTCAGAACCCTCCACTAAATTCTCACTTGTGCTTTCAATAAAAATTTTAAAAAATCCCTGTCAAGGTCTTACATGATGATAGCACCCTGATCCATTTCTGCTTCATTACCTACTTCCTCCCTCATTTACCCAACCCCAGCTTCCTTAATTCTCCTTGAATATGTTTGAGGTCTTTTTCACCCCAGGACCTCTTTTTTCTCTGCAATTTTCTCTCCACTTTAGTCTTGGTATGATTGGTTTACATTTTTCCTACAATCTCCCATCTGCATTTTACTTAATTATATGTACTAAAGTAGACAATTTGTACTATCACCTCTCCCTGTGTTATTTCTTTGACACAAATGAGTACATCAACTTAGTTTTTCTGGTTTTCTCAACTAAAATGTTCTTTGTATCAGTTTAATTAGTGCAAGGCTTTTGGAGACATAGTCAGTAGAGTCAAGTGAGTAAGGGAGAAGTAGGAAGGAAGGAAGGAAGGAAGGAAGGAAGGAAGGAAAAAGGGAAGGAAGGAAGGAAGGAAGGAAGGAAGGAAGGAAGAAAGGAAAAAGGGAAGGAAGGAAGGAAAGAGGGAAGAAAGAAAGATGGATGCATAGGTGTTGTGGATAGAAATGTTACTGGGTATTAAGCAGCAGAATAGATGGCGACACTAATGAAAGAATGGATGGATGGAAGGATGGGTGTGGAAATGGATAGATTGATAAAGGTAATGAAAAATGAATGGGTGTGTGGGTGAATGGGTGGATAAAGACATAGGATAAAGATTAGTGATAAAGGTTGCTTAACAACATTGGACAGAATGTATTAGCAGGATTTGCCTCTTATATAGTACATTTGTGGTCTGCTGCTGTGAGAGAGATGAGGAAGGTAAGTGGAAGTTTCTGAGAAAAAGGAGAGAAGTTCATGAAAAGTAGAAAATGGAAACAGAATTTGACCCTCAGATGTCCTATGGTGAGCATCAGTCAGAGTAGCCTGGACTTCCCAGCTAAGTCACAGTGTCCATCACTGACCTCCTCCTTATTTTCACAGCAAAACTGTTATCACCCTTCTCGCTGCAAGAGGGTGAAGTGGGCATCACTGAGAATGAGTTCTGCAATGCCTTATATGGGCAAAGACCTGGCCAAAACAAGGACTATGTGCATGAGGAAATGCTGTGTGCCGGGGGCCTCTCCACAGGAAAGTCCATATGCCGGGTGAGTAAGGCAGTCGTGTATTTTCCCCATGTCTATTCTATCTCAGTTTCTCCAGGAGTGGCTGTATTGTCCTCTAGTCTTTGTGGAGACCCCCACACTTCTTGTTTCATTACCTCTACTTGTTTTCCTTGGGTTCATGCCTCAATAGTCTCCTTGAGGATAGCTTTAGCAAATCCTAACATCAATTTTCTGTTGCATATCTTAAACTTTTTATTGAAGCATAACACATACACAAATATATAATTTCTAAGTAAACAGTTTGTTAATGTTTTCAGTGCTGACTTAGTATGCTTCTGGTACCCATCTCCCTTTCTTGCCACTAAGTGCATTTTGTATGTTCATTGTTATGTGCTGTCTCCTGTGAGGTTTCATTTAAGTTTCTCACTTTGTTTGTTGTTTAAGTTTCTCACTTTGTTGTCAGTTTCTTATGGGAGCTCTTTATACAGTATAAGAAGTAAATTCACAATTGGACATAATAGATTTTCTGGGGAAACTGTGCCAGAGAAGAAAAATAGTTGGTCTGAAGTGAAGTGGCACAACCAGGGCCCAGATATCTGGATTCTGATGCCTTCCCCATCTCTGCAAGCTTCAGACTCCTGTACGGACATAGTCCCCATTATAGGTTGGATTTCCCATGGGATTTTCCTAAAGGGCTTTCACAAATGCAGTAACTTTAGGAAGTGTTCTGAAGACTCCATTGTCCAGTGAAATGAGCTGTCTTTACCCAGTCAAGGGATGGGCATATTTTTTCATGAGTTCCAGTTCACAAGTTGAAAAAATAGACCTAACCAAGGTTACCAAAGGCAGAGGAGTTGACTGAATATATTACATCAGCTCAAGGTTTACAGAGCCAGGACCTACACATAGGTTAGCAGAACTAGCTTTCTTACAAGTCCCTAAACTTTCCCTTCTAGACATGAGGCATGGTAAGCAAAAAGAAGAGCCCATAAGTTTTCAGCTTGTCCTCATCTGTCTGGGCTCTGTAGGATCCTAACATGCAGTTGGTATTTGTGACTTTTTACACACTAACTACTCTCTTTCTCCTTGGGGTGATTCTGGGGATCCCCTCATCTGCCACCAAACCAGTTCATAGGTCCTGGTAGGACTGGCTAGTTGGGGTCTGGACTGTTGGCATCCCATTTACCCCAGCGTCTTTACCAGGGTCACCTACTTCACTGACTGGATCAGCCAAGTCTAGGGACTTACTCCACTTTTAGAATCTGGATCTGTGTCTCATCACACAGCACTACAACCTAGGCCTCTTGGAACTGCTGGCTCCCCACAAACATACAGCATCTTCATAGTTGCACAAATCTGGTTTCTGTTGGTATTTATCCCTGATGCTCAAGACCAGGCTCCAGGGTGAGCATCGGGTCTTTGGGCATTCCTTGCTAAGGCTTCCCTAAGCTATAGCCTCTACTCTTTAGTTTACCATCTGAATATTTTCCTCAGCATATCTGTTCATTCACTGCCACTACTAAAACAAGCCTAGAAAAGCCGAGCAATAAAGCCTCATCCTCCCTCAACTTTGATTGCATACCTTGTAGGGTTCCCATATCCTTCGGTGGTCAGACTTACCCTAGAGTTAGACATCAGACCTTGAAAGGGAGTAGATGGAACATTGCAAGGAAATTCTCCTTGAGGAAAAGGCAAGGAAACGAGGATGTGCCTAATTGGGTAGGAAAATGGGGGCATGCCCACTACAGGGATACTGAGGAGTAAGGATGCTTCTCCGAAAGAAAGTGACATTGCTATGGCCTTGTCCCTGCTGTGAGGAATACCAAATCCTTCAGGGAAAGTAGAATTTTACACCTGGCCTTCAAGTACAAGGGAGTAAGGGCCTCTTTCTGGAGGTGGGGCGACAGCACTCCTGGGATTTCAAGGAGAAAGAACAAATTCACAGGGAACCTAAAAGATTGAAGTGATTTTGTAAGTTTGGGGTGCTAGGATCAGGTCAAAAGGATAGAAATGTGACTTGTGGCTAAAAGTCTCAATGAATGTGGGGGACTAGAGCATTAGTCAAAAGCAGATAAAAACTGTTGTAGTAGCTGGATTAAAATCAAACATGAAGTCAACCATACTCAAGTTTCTACTCTAGGTTAATACTGAGCATCATCCTCGCCTATTTTCAGGGGCCCCATTCTTTCTATGAACCTGGTCCCTAATGTTTGAAGCCCAGACCACACCTGCCTCTGTCCACACTTGATATAACCTTGTCTGTTTGGTTGACCCAGGACTTAGTAATCAAGGAATAATTAAAACAACAAAAATGGTCTTCTGGATCCATTCTTTAGGCAATTGTACCTGACACAGAATACTTATATGGCCAGCAGGAGTTAAGAGACCTCACAATGCTGCCCAACCCAGTCTTTAGAATACGCGGTAAAGAGGAGAGCTTCTGTTTATCCCCAGGTCCATAGGAACCAGACAGCACTTACAAGGTTCAATACAAATCCTTTCTAATCATGGTGTTGTCTGATGGGTTTGTGTTCACTAGCAGCAGTGTCCTCGTTTTCAATCTTTTGCTGCCTGTGCAATAGGGTGTCCATCACAAAAGGATCCCAGTCTCAGCCACAGGAGATGGTCTATAGAGTACTTGTCTATCACAAAAGCCCAAGTTTGATCCCTAGTGCTGCATAAACAAGGCATGTTGACAAACACCTGTTATCCCAGGAGTTAAGAGGTAGAATCAGGAAGATCAGATGTTCAACACCATTCTCAGTTGTATAATAAGTTCCAAATGGGCCTGAGATGCATAAAAGCATACCTTAACACCTCCCTCAACACACATAAGAACCCCCTCCCCAGTACACACATATGAGAGTATCTTCTTAGTTCATTCTTGCTGGAGAATTTTTTTTGGAAGATCCTGCATCTGACCATAGCTCCACTTCTGAGGTACTGCTACAACTGGTTGTACATCTATATTCACATTAGACCTTGCTACTTTAAGGTCTATGGAATTAAGAATGCAAACACTTCACTTAATAACAAGCTTGGTTATGGAGTCTTGCAGCAAAGTTCATTAGGACTCTGAGATGCCAGTTAACAAACTCTTCCTTTCGTTGAGGGCTATAAAGTCTGGGGAAGAGTTAGCCTGACAGTGGTGTGGTAAGTGAAGCTCAGGTGACTTAGTGTGGATTATAAGTTTCCTCACTGGCCCAACAATTAACATGACACCCCCAGAGTAGCTGGACTCAAGAAACCTGGGTGTCATTGGGCCTGGCATGGGTTTTTAAAACCTCAAAAACAAACCCCAGTGACACAATTCTTTCAACAAAGCCACATGTCCTAATTATTCTAATCCTCTCAGAGTTCCACTTCCTGGTTACTAAGCATTCTAAAATATGAGCCTATGGGAGCCATTCTTATTCAAATCACCACAATATCCTTACAGTCTAAACCACTGATCTCAACTTATAAGTAGCCCACTGAAGAACACAACCAAAACTCAGCTCTAGCTCAGCCTAATTTATCTGTTACTTGATACCATCTGAAGTACTTACTATTCATATTCTTTTGAGTAACTACACAGGGAAGGGTATCAGTAGTAAGTAGTAGAATAGGAATCAAATCCCAGAGACTTCATGAGAGGGCTTGAACACATGTAGGCTTGTCATAGACCGTACCTATATGACTGCTGCCTAAGCCTCAGATTTCTAGTAAAGCCTTAGTCTGAGCTATACTAAGAATGAGCATCAGACATCCACTTAGGGAGATATATGGTATAAGATCAGAAAGCCTGAGGTTGGGCTTGCCAGACACAAGGGATTCACCAGATGGGAGGATAAGAAAGATCTACGATTTTCCCTGAATTCCATGATGATGCTATAGTTACTGTTCATACTACCAAAGAAAAGCTTGGTCTTGCTTTGGAGTAAAAAGAAATGAACTGACTTCAGTGAGAGGCTTTGCATTCCAATCTGGAACAGATGGTGCTGGGAATGTAACCAAATGCAACTGAGTTTCCAACTTGGTAAAGACAAAGTCAAATTAGGCACAGCTATGATATCAGAGTAGAACAAAATTATCTGCACAAATGAGTACAGCATAAACATAATTTCCAAAATAATGTTTTCCACTAAACAAAGGAAGCATGGGGATTTTTTATTTTTATTTTCCAAGACAGAGTTTCTCCATAGCTTTGGAACCTGTCCTAGAACTAGCTCTTGTAGACTTGTTTGGCCTCAGACTCACAGAGATCCACCTGCCTCTGCCTCCTGCATGCTAGGAATAAAGGTGAGCACCACCACAGCCTGGTTATCAGGGGATTTTATTGTGGGGGGCTATATGTATATGTGGACAGGCTAGTTCTTAAACATTATGAGCTTCAGGTCTATATATATATGTATACATATATATATATATATATATATATATATATATATATATATATATATGACTACTGTAGACACATTTTAGGGATCATATTTAGTTCACAATCTCAGAACAAATACATGATCAATGTGGTAAACAGAAATTCCTCTGGGTACATTCAGTCTGTACTATAACATATTAGCAAAAAATAAGATATTTTGAAGCTACATTAATATGAGTTTACTTCTAAGAAACTCTTGAAGTTAAGGGGAAGATAGGCCATAGGATCACATGGGGGCAGTCTAACACTGTAACTTGAGGAGATATATACATAGGTAATTGTATCATGAATAAAATAAATAAAGTTGATATTTGCACTTTATGTAGCCTAAAAGATAGATAATGTTCCTTTGAACCACAGTCAAAACAATTAAACAAACAGACCAGCAAGAAAAATAAGGAAAAGATAGACATTCTTTGTGATATTTTATACAATTTCGTTGAATGTGATTTTCAGCTTTTGGTTATAACAAAAGAACTTTCAAAATAAGATTTAAGCTATATAAACAAGCTAAGTATGGCAGTGAGTTAAAAGGATTCATTACTGTTTCAGCTTTACTATTGGAATTTTTGTTGGCTCATAGGACAGGCGTTTTAAAAGCTATTAGATAAACGGCCTGCCCCTTTAAGATGCTAATAGAATGAAACTCTTTCTTTAAACATTTGCTATTGATGTGATGTTTTTAATAAATTTCTGAGGCCTGCAACACATTTCCAATCAGTAATTGATCAATTTATGCATTTCCTTGTTCTAGAGGACCTGGCAGACCCGTAAGGGATTGGATGTGTGTTATATACATAGGACAAAGCCTATTCCTGATTATGTCTTGTACCTACATAAATAATGAAGTCAATTCTTTATCATCTGATATAAATTGAGTGGTTTCAATATGCAAAATAACTCTGCATATTGTAAATCAGTAACTATATTAAGAGGTTCTTTAAAATCCCTTAGCACCATAAGAATGGCATATAATTCTGCCTTCTGGACAGAATTCTAAGGGCTTTGTTCCACCTTACTCAGTTCTTCTGATTTGTAACATGGCTTCCCTGATTTATTTGCATCAGTATAAAATATATGGGCACCAGTTAATAGAGCATCACATACAATTCGAGGAAGAATCCAAGAAGTTCTCTTTATAAGGTTAAATCTATTGCTTTTGGGATAGTTGCTGTGAATTTCTCCCAAAGAATTAGCACAAGCTCTTTGCCATGGTTCATTGCCTTCCCATAACCTTTTTATCTCATCAGTAGTGAAAGGCACTATAATATCTGCTGGATCTATACCTGGTAGTTGACGAAGTCTCAGTTTACCTTTTATAATTAATTCAGAGACCTTTTCCACATAAGTTTTTAATTTTTTACTTGGTTTATGTGGTATAAAAATCCATTCTAAGATAATATCTTCCCTCTGCATTAAAATTCCCATAAGAGAAATTCTGGAAGGCAGTATGACTAGGATACAACTAAGACTTGGATTCACCCTATCCACATGTGCCTCCTGTAACTTTTCCTCATTCATTGTCAGTTCCTTTTCTGTTTCAGGTGTTAATTCTCTGAAACTATTCAAATCTTTATTACCATCTAAGGTTTTGTTTAAATGAATTATTAGATCAGGTGTTATCCCAACAGCCAGTCATAGACTGGAAATATCTCCTAACCATCTTTGAAAGCCATTAAGAGTCTGTAATTGGTCTCTCCCCTAATTTGTGTCTTTTGGGTTCTAATTTTCTGTAAACCTGTTCTGTAACCTAGGTAATTAACAGAATCTCCTCTTTGAATCATTTCAGGAGCAATTTGTAGTCCTCATTTAGGCAAAACTTTCTTTACTTCCTCAAACATTCTTTCTAAAGTATCTGCTTTTGAATCAGAAAACAAAATGTCACCCATGTAATGGTAGATTATAGACTTAGGAAATTTTTTATTTATTATTTCCAATGGATGACTGACAAAGTATTGGCACAAGGTGCAGCTATTGAGCATTCCCTGTGGGAGGACGGTCCATTGGTATCTCCTAGTAGGCTGAGAATTATTTTAAGTAGGTGCTCTGAAGGCAAATTTTTCCCTATCCTTTTCTTAAAAAGGTACACTGAAGAAACAATTATTTAAATCAATAACTATGAGAGGCCATCCTTTTGACAACATTGACAGCAGAGGAATTCCAGATTGTAAGGGGCCCGTAGGTCCAATAACCTTGTTGATAGCTCTGAGATATGTCACCATTCTCCATTTTCCAGATTTCTTTTTAACAGATACCAGAGAATTTCAAAGGCTGGCAGATTCTTCCACATGGTAAGCATCTAGTTGCTCTTGTACCAGCTGTTTTTAAGCCTGCAGGTTTTTTCTGTTAAAGGCCACTGTTTAACCCATATTGCTTTCTCAGTTAACCATTTTAAAGGCAGAGTTGTTAGTACCTCTGAAGGTTTGTCAATTGCTTTGTATTCTTATACAGCCTGAATGGCTGGTGACCTTTTCTATAATATCTTCTAATATCTTTCCCGGAAATAAAAGTTTTGGGGGGACTATAGGTATGTTAATCTGAGTATTCCATTGCTGCAATAGGTCATGACCCCACAAATTCACTGTTAAATTAGCTATAAATGACCTCAGCCTTTGTCTCTGTTCTTCTGGCCCTATGCATTCAACCCATCTTGTGCTTTGTTTCACTTGAGAAAAGGTTTCAATTTCTAGAAACTGAATATCTGCCCTTGAAGAGGCTGATTCTGATGCCAAGATTTTGGAGTAATAATACTTACATTCACATCCATGTCTATCCAAGCCTTCAATAACAATGCCATTTATACACACTCTTAGCTTTGGTCTTTGATTATCTATAGAAACCTGCCAAGAACCAATCCTCAAAGGAACTGGTCGACCTCATAACCCTGAAAGGACCAAGAGAGAGAGGTGGACATGACACAAAGCTGGATGCCCAGCCTCCTCCTGGCCAAAGACCCTGTGACCAGTCTCTAGGGATGAAGCAGGGCAAGGAAAAAAAAACCTGACAGTATAAGAAACAGGGGAACAGTGAACAGAGAAGCCAGGATCACAGCCACCTCTAGGCCTCGAGACAATGAAGCATGCCTCTGAGAACGGATAGTTCTGGCAAGGAGAAAAAAATGCTCCAGGACCCCCAACGAGTCCAGAGCAGGGAGGCAAGAAAACCGGGACCACAGCCTCCTCTCGGCCTCAGGATGGCGAGGCCTGCCGCCAAGGACCGAGGGTTCTGACAAGGAGGGAAATAAAAAGCTCCGACACCCCCAATGAGTCCGGGCATGGACGGCGGGGAAGCCGTGATCAACCAGCGCCCCCTCTCGGCCTCGGGTCGCCGGGGACCCAGGGCTCTCTCTTAGAGAGAAAAGGCGAGGGAAAGACAGCTTTGAAAGCCGGGGTACTTCACCCATCCTGGGCCTGGCTGGACCCGACACCTAGCGGTGGGAGGCGAACGACTCAAGCCTTCTGGTTGACCCGCTCAAGTCTCCCAGCACCCTCCCCAGCCATTGCTTTCGTTCGGTTCCATCCCAGACGCACCCATAGGCGACTCTTCCAGCACAACCTCCTACACAGAGACGGTTCCCAAGCACGACACCAACCGCGGGACACGCCCGCCAGCCGGGACTCTCGTCACTCTTTCCGCCTCACAAAAGCCATTTCGCCCTCCTTGTCAGCGACCGAGGACCAGGAGCGTTGCACAAAATGACCACCACCGCTAGGTGGCGCCCGACGACCCACCCGACCCACAGAGATCGCTCGCTCGCTCGCTCGCGATCTTGCTCGGCCGAGGCGTCTTCACCTTCTCTGGCGCGACAGAGTGTCCTCCCACGCTCATGCCCGGAGGTGACACGCACCCACGACAGGGCAGGGGACTCCCCGTCGGTTCCCCCACACCCCATCCCCGAACATGGGTGAACGCGGGCTGGCCGGGCCGGACATTCTGGGGGAGCCACGGACGCTCAGGCTACGAAAACGAAAGGAGGAACCGAGACCACAGGCAGCTAGCTAGGAAAACAGGCGAATCGCTCTCCTTCGTGGAGAGGTAGGGAGGGAGGAAGGGAGGGAGGGAGGGAGGGAGGCTCACGGGAAACAAAGAGTGCGTCTCGACGATAAGTGACAGTACTAAGTGGGCCAGTCGAGGGGCTGCGACACTTAGAGCACGGTGAGAGGGAGAGACCGAGGGACTGAGGGAGACCGAGGGACCGAGGGAGGGAGGGAGGTGGCAATGGCAGGCAGTCTCCTGCCACCCGAGTCTCCTCTCAAAGACATATATATATACTTCACCGTGGCCACTGCTTGCTTGCTTGCTTGCTTGCAGTCCTTTTTCTCCACCCCACTCTCCACATCCCCCAGCCCCTACTTCTCAGACTAAATACCGAGTCAGAGAAAATTAAAACAGCCGTGGAATAGTGTTTTTGTCATGGAATACGGATCTGTTGTGAACATTTTCACTTAGGATGGAAAAAATTAAAAGGTCATTTGATGGATTTCTGGTAGAGGGTCTATTTCCCACCGCGATGAAGATGATCTCCTGATCCTTGTACTTTCAGTTTCTGAGTGCTGCTGGCATGACAGACACGGGCCCTCACACTCGCGTTGACGAGACAGTACTGACTGAGTGACAGCATGGAGCCCGTAGGACAAGGCTTCGGCTTCCCCTTCCCCCCAATAAACCAGAAAAATAAATAAATAGATCAATAAATACCCAGAGGCAGAAACATGGAAGCAGCTTCTCAGACTCTTTAGAGAAGGCTCCTGAGGTCTGACTGGGGTGACACACATGGCAGAGGAGACGACTAGACCAGGGTTCCTCCCTTCACAACCATCATCCAGGCCCCCAGCACTGCCTGCCTGCCTTCCTCCCTCCCTCTTTCCCTTCCTTCCTTTTTTAAATACCAGGTTATTTATTTTAATTTACTTATTTTTAATTGCATTGGGAGGCTAGATATTTTTGGGTTTTCGGGAGTGGACAGACATACGAAAGGAAGGAAGGAAGGAAGGAAGGAAGGAAGGAAGGAAGGAAGGAAGGAAGGAGAGAAAGGATCAGAGCAGTGAATATACAGGTGCACAGTCATTACACCAAGGTGGACTGCAGATAGAAAATAAAGAGGAAGAAAAAAAAATAGAATGTCACCAAAAGGTCAGCCTGGTTTATAAAAGTGAGTTCCAGGACAGTCAGAGCTATTATATGAAATTGCCTGAGTTCAAATCAGCAATTTCCAAACTCCAACAAGAATGTTTACAGGAAAGGCAACAGATAAAGGCCCATCAAAGAAGTCCAGTGGAGCTGTAGGCACACCCTTTGAAACTTCTCTATTGCAAGGTCACAGAGTTAGGAAAGGATCTTGACCTTAAACTTTCCTTAATAGTAAGTCTCTGTGTGTATCATACTCAAGTCAAGTGCCCTCAGAGCTCATGGAAGATGAAACAGAGCTCTACAATAAGAGATGGGTGTTGTGGGGGGGGATTCACTCAAGAAAATAAAAGCAAAGCCCTACACTAACCCTGGCACACAGTAAAATCAGTCCTATGAGGAAATTTTTAGCTCAAATTGCCCACGTTTTACAAAGGCTTCTAACCGGGAAGTGATGATGCATGCCTTTAGTTCCAGCATGCAGCCTGGTCTCCAAGAGCGAGTTCCAGGACTGACTCAAAAACTAGAGAGAAACCCTGTCACAAAAAAAGAACAAACAAACAAAAAATCTATTACATAAATCAATAGATGCATACATAGATGGAAGAATAGATGAGAGACAGACAGACAGACAGACAGACAGACAGAGAGAGAGATAGACCCAAACCCCATCTTCTGTCTTCTGATGGTACCAGGCTCTCTCCCAGGGGTCACAGAGCAAGGTGGGCAGGCAGCAACGCAGGCAGTGCACGTGTATGATATCAAGCAAGCCTATATGTGATATATAGGGTCTAATAGGGTAATGTCAGTATTACATTGGGGTAGGTCTCAGGAGCACAAGAACCCAAATCTCTGATCACCAAATTCCCCAAATTCCCTGTCACCAGAAGAGGGCACTAGATCCCCACCATGTGGTTTCTGGAAATTCTCTGCAGTTCTGATTTTTTTCACTGTTCCTCCTGCTTGCATGCATTTAGTGAGAGAGTGGGCACCACCCTCCCTGCTTCTCTGTGTGTCTGTGCCTGTCACATCCTGGATAGTCAGAGTGACCGCCACCTATGCCTGCCTGAGATGTAGCCGGCAACCCTGGCTGGGGCTGGGGGAAAGGGAGAGAGTGGATTCCACTGGAGAGCCATGGGCAGAGGCTCTGTGGATTCCCTGCAAGAGGCCTCACTGTTTCAGGTAAATCAGTGACCAGGTCTGAATCCAGGACAGACTCCAAAGCCAGAGAGAATCCCTGTCTCAGAAAACAAACAAACAAAAAAAATAAGTAAACTAATAGATAAATTGATAGCCAGGCAGAGACTCTGAGAGATGATAAAACACCTCAGAGATCAGGGAGCCCAAGGCAGGCAGGTCACTGCGAGTGTAAGGCTACCTTGTTCTGCAGACTGAGATTCAGGACAGGCAAAATGACACAGACGAACTCTGTTTAAAAAATAAAAAGGTGTTCAGTGCATGTCTTTAATCCCTGCACTAGGAGGCAGAGGCAGATGGATCTCTGTGAGTCTGAGGCCAGTCTTGTCTACAAAGTGAGTTCCAGGGCATACAAGGATACACAAGGAAACCCTAAGTTGAAAAACCACAAATAAACAAACAGATAATAACAATAAAAATATTTGAGAGTTCAAATAATTGACTTCATTCACAATAAAAAAATATGGATATCAAAATATCAAATGCACTTGAACACATTGACACAGGAGACCGCTTCCTAAATATAACCCCAGTAGCACAGACACCGAGAGAAACAAAATGAATACATGAGACCTCCTGACACTGAAAAGCTTCTGCAAAGCAAAGGACATGGCCAACAAGACAAAACGACGGCCTACACAATGGGAAAAGATCTTCACTAACCCCACATCAGACAGAGAGGTCTGGTCTCCACAATATACAAAGAACTCAAGAAATTGGTCATCTAAAGAACAAAGAATCCAATTTACAAAATGGAGTACAGACCTAAACAGAGAACTCTCAACGGAGGAATCTAAAATGGCTGACAGACAATGAAGAAAATGGTCAACATCCTTAGTCATCAGAGAAATGTACATCAAAACGAGTTTCTATGTCTCTTGGATGAAAGAAAGAAAGGAGTGCATCCCCACACCCCGGCTCAGTGTTTAGTATCACGTTCTGTTAATTTCTTGTACATTTAGTTTAATTTCACATTTTGTTCATCTCTCTTGGTCTGCACCAAGTGTTTCCCTGTGTGGGGTGGGACATGGAAGGTGTCCTATTTCAGAACATTTTATTTTACTTTGCTTTGAGACAGTCTTTCCAGTTGTGTAGAACTTAGTTTAATTCCAAATTTTTTAAAAAGATTTGTGGTTTTTTTTATTTTTTTAATATTTATTTATTTATGTACAAAATATTCTGTCTCTGTGTATTCCTGAAGGCCAGAAAAGGGATCCAGACCTCATTACATATGGTTCATGAGCCAGCATGTGGTTCCTGGGAATTGAACTCAGGACCTTTGGAAGAGCAGGCAATGCTCTTAACCGCTGAGCCATCTCTCCAGCCCTAAAGAATTTTTTATGGTTTGTTTAACTTTATTTTACATGCAGTGGCATGAATGTGTCAGATCATCCAGAAACTGGATTTACAATCACTTATGTGCTGCTGCCATGTGGGTCCTGAGAATTGAACCCACTTCTTCAGGAAGAGCCACCAAACCATTTCTCCAGGCCTTCCTTTAATTTAACAAATTTATTGGTGTGTCTCTAGGTGTGCCTCTCTCTCTCTCTCTCTCTCTCTCTCTCTCTCTCTCTGTGTGTGTGTGTGTGTGTGTGTGTGTGTGTGTGTGTGTGTGACTCTGTGTGTCTGTGGGGTGGCCTTTGACTTTACCAAGGTGAACACATTCAAGAGAAGAAATGGTGATTTACAGATAGAACATAAAAAACAAAACAAAACAAAAGATAGCTTGATCTTTAAAAGTGAGTTCCAGGAAAGCCAAGGCAAGGCTATTACCTGAAATTGACTGAATTCATATCAGCAATTTCTCAATTCCAACAAGAATGTTTACAGAGAAGTCAAGAAAGAAAAAAAACAAATCTTGTTGAATGAAGTGCCAGAGTCAAAGGCCTGCTCCACTACCTGCCAACCCTGGCTGTATTTTGAATCTCATATTTGATTTCTCTCTCCACGTACATTGAGTTTAATACGTGTGAAGGCAGACTGAAGAAAACAATCAAGAAAAAGAGAAAATATGAGGAGTGGGACAAAACAGAGATCTAGAATGGGAGAGAGAGGGAGAGAGAGAGAGAGGGGGAGAGAGAGAGAGAGAGAGCGTGAGCGCATTCACGTCAGTCCTGTGAGAAAACCACCTCAGTCCTTTGAAGAAATTTATAAGTCTCATTGCCTACCATTCTAAAAATTAAAACCATCTACTTGGGTGGTGGCGACGGCGCATTCCTTTATTCCCGGTTCTCAGCCTATTCTACAAGAGCTACTTCCAGGACTGGGTCCAAAGCCAGAGAGAAGAAAAGTTTGTGATTTACTTAACTTCATTATATGTGCAATGGTGTGAGGGTGTCAGATCACCCCGAAACTGCATTTACAATCACTTATGTGCTGCCATCTGGGTGCTGGGAATTGAACTCAGGACCTTTGGAAAAGCAGGCAATGCTCTTAACCGCTGAATCATCTCTCCAGCCCTAAAGAATTTTTTATGGTTTATTTAACTTTATTTTACGTGCAGTGGCATGAATGTGTCAGATCCTCTTGAAACTGGATTTACAGTCACTTATGTGCTGCTGCCATGTGGGTCTTGGGAATTGAACTCACTTCTTCAGGAAGAGCCACCGAGCTCTTCAAGGTGTTTTACAGATAGAAAATAAGAAAAACAAGACAAAAACAAACAGATAGCCTGATCTTTAAAAGTGAGTTCCAGGACAGTCAGGACTATTACATGAAATTGCCTGAGTTCAAATCAGCAATTTCTCAATTCCAACAAGAATGTTTACAGAGAAGTCAAGAAAAAAAAAACCAACAAATCAGGTTGAATGAAGTGCCAGAGTCAAAGGCCTGCTCCACTACCTGCCAACCCTGGCTGTATTTTGAATCTCATATTTGGTTTCTCTCTCCACGCACATTGAGTTTAATACATGTGAAAGGCAGACTGAAGGAAACAATCAAGAAAAAGAGAAACCATGAGGAGTGGGACAAAATAGAGATCTAGAATGGGAGAGAGAGAGAGAGAGAGAGAGAGAGAGAGAGAGAGCGCATTCACTTCAGTCCTGTGAGAAAACCACCTCAGCCTCATTTATAAGTCTCATTGCCCACCATTCTAAAAATTAAAACCATCTAGCTGGGTGGTGGTGGCGGCGCATTCTTTTATTCCTGGTTCTCAGCCTATTCTACAAAAGCTACTTCCAGGACAGGCTCCAAAGCCAGAGAGAAGAAATGTTTGTGATTTACTTAATTTCATTACATGTGCAATGGTGTGAGGGTGTCAGATCACCCAGGAACAGCATTTACAATCACTTATGCGCTGCCATGTGGGTGCTGGGAATTGAACTGAGATATCTCTCCTGAAAATTGAACTCAGGACCTCTGGAAGAAGAGCCAGTTCTCTTAAACTCTGAGCTATTTCTTCAGCCCTTGTTTGTTTCTTTAATTTAGGAAAAAGAATACTGTATTATTTTAATGCATGAGCACTCTCTCTGCACCCACTTCCATTCACCAAGAGAGTGCACTAGATCTCCACCCTGTGGTTTCTGGTAATTTCAGAAATTCCATCTCTGCACTTCTGATACTTTCCTTGTCCATGAAGAGGACATGAATAACATTAAAAATCAAAATCCCCTGGCAGTATTTCTTTGCCAAATGCATGACAGTTCTATATGAGACCACCCCGTAGCATTGTTTTATTTCATTTATTTTGTGATTTCTGACTCTCTCGTACATTGAGTTTAACTTCAGATTTTATTTGTTTTTCTCAGTGTTCCCATGTCTATCCCCGTGAGTGCGTGTGTGAGAGTGTGTGCCTGTGTGCGTGCGTGCGTGTGTGTGTGTGTGTGTGTGTGTGTGTGTGTGTGTGTGTGTGTCTGTGTCTGTGTTTAGGTATATGTGTGGGGGATTACAATTCAAACTATTTTAGTGAAGGCCCTTTGCAGACAAGACAGCATGGCTGTTAACTTCACCAAGATGAAAGCTTTTAGAAGGCTGCCTTTGGTAACCACCATGAGAGCTGACCTCAACAAGATGGTAGACACCATGAGGCATATTTTCAAGGTCCATTTCTTTTTCTGTCTCCTAGCCTCTAGAGCACCATGATTTGAATGCAGTGTCTCCAGATTCTCCAGCTATACATGCAAAGAAAGATACCATAAACCTTTAGCCTCCTGTCTAGGGTGAGAGGATTCAAAAGAAAAGAAAAAAAAGAAAGGAAAAGAAAAGAAAAGAAAGGAAAAGAAACGAAATGTGAAAGACAGACTGAGGGGAAAAAATTCAAGAAAAACAGAGAAGTTCCCATGAGGAATGGGACAAAGCAAAGATCTAGAGCGAAAGAGAGAGAGTGAAAGAGAGGGAGAGAGAGAGGAAAGAGAGAGGAGAGAGAGAGAGAGAGAGAGAGAGAGAGAATTCCCTCAAACAAACAAAAAAAAAACCAAAAACAAAAAAAAAAACACACCCTTACAGAACACCTGGCACACAGTGATCTCAGTCCTTTGAGAAAATTTATAAGTCCCATTGCCCACCATTGGAAAAAAAAATATCCATCTGGGTAATGGTGGCAGTGCATTTCTTTATTCTCAGTTCTCGGCCCTCAGATCAGGAGAGACAGAGGCAGGCAGATTGCTGTGAGTTTGAGGCTACCTTGTTTTGCAGTGTGAGTTTCAGGACAGGCAAATGACAGACACAGAGAAACCCTGTCTTGAAAAAGAAGTGTGTTTAGGAGGCAGAGGTAGAGGCAGAGGCAGCTAGATCTGTGTGAGTCTAAGGCCAGCCTTGTCTATAAAGTGAGTTCCAGGGCAAACAAGGATACACAGGGAACCCCAAGGTAGAAAAACCCCCCAAGGTAGAAAAACCACTAATAATAATAATAATAATAATAATAATAATAATAATAATAATAATAATAATAATCTAAGAGCTCAATTCATTGACTTCAACCACAATTCAAAAATTAAAAAATAAAACAAAGAGTGTGTCTGATCAATCAGGATCAATGAAAGGACTATGTGGGCCAAGGGGCTGCCACAATTATGACTTGCTAAGAGGGAGGAACTGGGGGGTGGGGGAGGGAGGGAGGGAGGCAACAAAGGCAGTTTCTTGCCACCTGAATGCCTTTCAAAGACATTTCACCATAACAACCACTTGCTTCCTTTCTTGGGGATCTTTTTCACAGTTGTGTTTGTACAGCCCCACACCCCACTTCTCAAACTAAAAGTCCAAGTGTGAGAAAACCAAAACAGTCATGGAAAAATTCCCACTTGGATACCTTTTCCAAAAACAACAGTAACAAAAATATGTATACCTAAGCAGACCTATCAAGTTGTAGCCTCACCTTGACTGGTTCAGCAAGGAGTTCTGGCTGTTAGGAAGGGCTGGTGACCTGGAACTTTCCTAGTCTGTAAAATCTGGAGTCCCACGCCTACCCCGTGCCCTCAGGGGACAGGAGTGGAGGCCAGGGCCCCTGCCATGGGCGAGCTCCTAGATCAGCTACAGGCTCTTATCGTTCCTGGGCCTGCTTAGAGAAAGACATGATGAGATGCAGAGAAAATTAAAACAGTCATGAAATGCTATGAAAAATTCCCACTTGGACATCATTTCCAGGAATATTGGCACAGTGAATTGTTTGTTTGGAACATTTTCACTTCAGACAGAAAAAAATAAAAAAATGTCATTTTATTCTCAGACCCTTTACAGCTCCTGAGGAATGGGGTGCTGGGGTCACAGCAGACATGGCAGAGGATGTAACTAGGCCAGGGCTCCCTTCTCAACCACCAACCAGGCCCCCAGCACTGCCTTTCTTTGTTCCGTGGTTTTTTCATTTTCTTGCTTTTAATCTTCTATCTTTCTTTTCTCTTTCTTTCTTTCTTTCTTTCTTTCTTTCTTTCTTTCTTTTTTTTCTTTTGGTTCAACATGTATACATTTTTGTAATTTGGTATGGGGTCTTTTCTATACAACCTGTCTCCAATTCAAGGAGGGCCACCTGCCTCTGTCTCTTAGATGATAGAAGAAAAGGGGTGTACCGCAGCAACCCAGCTCTGTGTTTCGTATGTTGTTCAATTAAATTCTTGTACATGTAGTTTAATTTCAATTTTGTTTTGTTTTGTTTTTCGAGACTGGGTTTCCCTGCATAACAGTCCTAGCTGTTCTTGGAACTAGCTCCTTTCTTGAAGCCCTGGCTGGCCTCTAACTCCCAGGGATTCACCTGCCTCTGCCTCCTGTGTGCTAGGAATAAAGGCATGCGACACCACTGCCCGGCCAATTTCAAATTCTATTTAAATCTCTCAATGTGCCTTCTGTATGTGGGGGAGACAGGGAAGGTGTCATATTTTAAAACATTTTCATAACTGCACTTAGCACTGCACTCTTTTACATTTTATTTTACTTTAAATTGAGACAGTGTTTCTAGTTCTGTGGGACTTAATTTAAATTAAGTGTGTGTGTGTGTGTGTGTGTGTGTGTGTGTGTGTGTGTGTGTCTGTGTGTGTCTGTGTGTGTGTGTGTAGATAGGGTGGCTTTTGACCTCAACAGATGAAGGCATTTAAGGGCACTGGCTCCATATTTGACAGAGGCAGGATCTCTGGGAGTTTTAGGCCAGCCTGGTCTACAAGAAAGGAGCTAGTTCCAAGAAAAGTCTCCAAAGCAACAGAGAAACCCTGTCTTGTAAAGCAAAACACAAAACCAAACAAAAAAATAAATAAAATGAGAGAGAGAGAGAGAGAGAGAGAGAGAGAGGGAGAGAGAGAGAGAGAGAGAGAATGTGAACTTACAGATAGGAACCAAGAAAAAAAAAAACAGAATGTCACCAAGAAGACAGCCTGGTCTGTAAAGTGAGTTCCAGGACAGCTAGGGCTGTTATACAGAGAAACCATGCCTCAAAAATTAATAAAAGAAGGAAGGAAAGAAAGAAAGAAAGAAAGAAAGAAAGAAAGAAAGAAAGAAAAGAAAGAAAAGAAAAGAAAACAAAGGCAGTTTTTATTTTTTTTTTCTCTTTTTATGCCAGGTCATTTATTTTAATTTTAGTTTTTCTTTTAAGATTGTATTTGCAGCAGCAGTGTTCAGAAAGAAGTACTGGACCATGTAGTGTAATATTTTGTCTGAAACATAAATAAAAAGACAGGTCCTGTCTCAAAAAAAAAAAAAATCCAGTTAAAACGTGAAATAAAACAAAGAAGGGGCTTTTGGTTTTGTTTTGCTTTGTTTTTTTCTAAGGAACCTGAAAATGACTAAATTCAACAATTTTTCAACTTCAGCAAGAAGGTAGTCTTTCCCAGCTCCAACAAGAGTGCAGTAAATAGGCATTTCTAGGCCCTGTCAACAGAAGAGGGCACTTGATTCCCACCACGTGGTTTCTGGAAATTGTTTATGAGGTGGCTTTTGAACTCAAAAAGATGAAAACATTCAAAGGGAAGGGTTCCATATCTGGAAGAGGCTGGTGGATCTCTGGGATAGTTTTGAGGCCAGCCTCAAACTAGTTCCAAAGACAGGATCCAAAGCAACAGAGAAACCCTGCCTCAACTCAAAAATCAAAACAAAAACACAAACAAAAAATAAATAAAACATAAAATAAAAAAAACGCTCACAAATCACAATCCCAGAGAACCTAGACAACAACGAGGACCCTAAGAGAGACTTATATAGATCTAATCTACATGAGTAGTAGAAAAAGACAAGATCTCCTTGGAGCATGGGAACCTTGGGAGGGGGTTGAAGAGGAGAGGAGAGGCAGGGAGGGGAAGCAGAGAAAAATGTTGGGCTTGACAAAAATAAATAAAAGAAACAAATAAAGCCAGGTGGTGGTGGTGGTACACGCTTTTAATCCCAGCACTCAGGAGGCTGAGGCAGGTGAATCTTTGTGAGTTTGAGGCCAGCCTGGTCTACAAGAGTTAGTTCCAGCCCAGGCTCCAAAGCTACAGAGAAACCCTGTCTTGAAAAACCAAAAATAAATGAATAAATAAATAAAATAGGCATGGATTTAAAAAAAACTCAAATGCAAACTAAGTAGAAAGAAATACTTTCAGTATGCCATTCAACAATTAGGGAAACCTATTATCCCAGCACTTAGGAGACACAGGAAGAAGAACATCAGTGAGTTAAAATCCAGACTCGTCTTCCAAGTTAGAACACGAGACTCGTGCACTGTCTCATAGGTCCAACACTCCCATGGTCAAGTTTCTCGAAACAAGGAGACAGTTTATAATGTCTGCTTCTTTCCTTTCTTCCTTCCCTCCTTCCTTCCTTCCTTCCTTCTTTTTTTTTTTTTTTTTTTTTTTTGGTTTAACTTCTATATACGTTTTAGATTTGGAATGAGGGCCTCTCTATGAAGCCTGGGAATTCACAAGAGACCTGCCTCTGTCTCTTGGATGACAGAATGAAAGGTCTGCACCACCACAACCTGGCTCAGCGTTTAGTATCTCGTTCTGTTGATTTCTTGTACATTAAGTTTAATTTCAAATTTTGTTCGTATCTCTTGGTCTGCACCAAGTGTGTCCCTGTGGGGGGTGGGGCAGGGAAGGTATCCGATTTCAGAACACTTTATTTTACTTAGATTCGAGACAGTCTTTGCAATTGTGTAGGACTAAGTTTAATTTCAAATTTTTAAAGAATATTTTTATGATTTATTTAACTTTATTTTACATGCAGTGGCGTGAAACTGGATTTACAATCACTTATGAGCTGCTGCCATGTCGGGGGTAGGTCTCAGGAGCACAAGAACCGAAATCTCTGATGTCTTCCCTGTCACCAGAAGAGGGCACTAGATCCCCACCATGTGGTTTCTGGAAATTCCAGAAATTCCATCTCTTCAGTTCTGATTGTTTTCATTGTTCTGCCTGCATGCCTGCACTTAGTGAGAGAGTGGGCACCACCCACCCTGCTTCTCTGTGTGTCTATGCCTGTCACATCCTGGATAGCCAGAGTGCCCGCCACCTATGCCTGTCTAAGATGTAGCCGGCAGCCCTGGTTGTGGCTGGGGGAAAGGGTGAGAGTGGTTCCCCTGGAGGGCCCTGGGCAGAGGCTCTGCGGATTCCCTGCAAGAGGCCTCACTGCTTCAGGTACAGCTGTGACCAGGTCTGAATCCAGGGCAGACTCCAAAGCCAGAGAGAATCCCTGTCTCACAAAACAAATAAAAAAAAAATAAGTAAACTAATAGATAAATTGATAGCCAGGTAGAGACTCAGAGAGATGATAAAACACCTCAGAGATCAGGGAGCCCAAGGCAGGCAGGTCACTGCGAGTTTAAGGCTACCTTGTTCTGCAGACTGAGATTTCAGGACAGGCAAAATGACACAGACAAAGTCTGTTTTTATTTATTTATTTATTTATTTTTAAAAAAGGTGTTTAGAGCATGCCTTCAATCCCTGCACTAGGGCAGAGACAGCTGGATCTCTGTGAGTCTGAGGCCAGCCTTGTCTACAAAGTAAGTTCCAGGGGCATACAAGGATACACAAGGAAACCCTAAGTTGAAAAACCACAAATAAACCAACAGATAAACAGAAAATAACAATAAAAATATTTGAGAGTTCAAATAATTGACTTCATCCACAATATAAAATTATAGAAATCAAAATATCAAACGCACTTGAACACATTGACACAGGAGACCGCTTCCTAAATATAACCCCAGTAGCACAGACACCGAGAGAAACAAAATGAATACATGAGACCTCCTGACACTGAAAAGCTTCTGTAAAGCAAACGACATGGCCTACAAGGCAATACGACGGCCTACACAATGGGAAAAGATCTTCACTAACCCCACATCAGACAGAGGTCTGGTCTCCACAATATACAAAAAACTCAAGAAATTGTCATCTAAAGAACAAAGAATCCAATTGACAAAATGGAGTACAGACCTAAACAGAGAACTCTCAACAGAGGAATCTAAAATGGCTGACAGACACTTAAGAAAATGTTCAACATCCTTCGTCATCAGAGAAATGTACATCAAAAGGAGTTTCTAGGACCAAGGAGACAGTTCATAATGTCTCCTCCTTCCTTCCTTCCTTCCTTCCTTCCTTCCTTATTTTTTTTTTTGGTTGAACTTTTATGTATATATATATATGTATATGTATATATATATATATATATTTTAAATTTGGGGTGGGGGCCTCTCTACAAAGCATGGGATTTCACAGAGGTCCACCTGCCTCTGTCTCTTGGATGAAAGAATGAAAGGAGTGCATCCCCACACCCCGGCTCAGTGTTCAGTATCTCGTTCTGTTAATTTCTTGTACACTTAGTTTAATTTCAAATTTTGTTCGTCTCCCTTGGTCTGCACCAAGTGTGTCCCTGTGGGGGGTGTGGCAGGGAAGGTGTCCTATTCCAGAACATTTTATTTTACTTTGCTTTGAGACAGTCTTTCCAGTTGTGTAGAACTTAGCTTAATTTCAAATTTTTTAAAAAAAAAATTTTAATTTTTTTTAATATTTATTTATTTTTATGTATACAATATTCTGTCTCTGTGTATGCCTGAAGGCCAGAAGAGGGATCCAGACCTCATTACAGATGGTTGCGAGCCAGCATGTGGTTGCTGGGAATTGAACTCAGGACATTTGGAAGAGCAGGCAATGCTCTTAAGCGCTGAGCCATCTCTCCAGCCCTAAGGACGTTTTTATGGTTTATTTAACTTTATTTTATGTGCAGTGGCATGAATGTGTCAAATCATCCAGAAACTGGATTTACAGTCACGTATTTATTTACTGCCATGTGGGTCCTGGGAATTGATCCCACTTCTTCAGGAGGAGCCACCAAGCCATTTCACCAGGCCTTCCTTTAATTTAACAAATTTATTTGTGTGTCTCTAGGTGTGCCTCTCTCTCTCTCCCCCCCCGTGTGTGTGTGTGTGTGTGTGTGTGTGTGTGTGTGTGAGAGAGAGAGAGAGAGAGAGAGAGAGACTCTGTGTGTCTGTGGGGTGGCCTTTGACTTTACCAAGGTGAACACATTCAAGAGAAGAAATGGTGATTTACAGATAGAACATAAAAAAACAAAAGGGCTGGAGAGATGGCTCAGTGGTTAAGAGCATTGCCTGCTCTTCCAAAGGTCCTGAGTTCAATTCCCGGCAACCACATGGTGGCTCACAACCACCTGTAATGAGGTCTGGTGCCCTCTTCTGGCCTGCAGACATACACACAGACAGAATGTTGTACATAATAAATAAATAAATAAATCTTTAAAAAAAAAAAAACAAAAAACAAAAAACAAAAAACAAAATCTAACAGATAGCCTGATCTTTAAAAGTGAGTTCCAGGACAGCCGAGGCAAGGCTATTACCTGAAATTGACTGAATTCATATCAGCAATTTCTCAACTCCAACAAGAATGTTTACAGAGAAGTCAAAAAAAAAAAATCAAATCATGTTGAATGAAGTGCCAGAATCAAAGGCCTGCTCCACTACCTGCCAACCCTGGCTGTATTTTGAATCTCATATTTGATTTCTCTCTCCACATACATTGAGTTTAATACATGTAAAAGGCAGACTGAAGAAAACAATCAAGAAAAACAGAAAACAATGAGGGAGAGAGAGAGAGAGAGAGAGAGAGAGAGAGAGAGAATGTGGATTTACAGATAGGAAATAAGAAAAAAAACAGAATGTCACAAAGAAGACAGCCTGGTCTGTCAAGTGAGTTTCAGGACAGCTAGGGCTGTTAGGCAGAGAAACCGTGCCTAAAAAATAATAAAAGAAGAAAGGAAAGAATGCAAGAAAGCAAGCAAGAGAGAGAGAAAGAAAGAAAGAAAGAAAGAAAGGAAGGAAGGAAGGAAGGAAGGAAGAGGAAAAAGGGAAAAAAGAAAGAAAGGGAAAAAACTCTGGGAGTTTTAGGCCAGCCTGGTCTACAAGAAAGGAGTTAGTTCCAAGAACGGTCCCCAAAGCAACAGAGAAACCCTGTCTTGTAAAGCAAAACACAAAACCAAACAAAAAGATAAATAAAATATGAGACAGAGAGAGAGAGAGAGAGAGAGAGAGAGAGAGAGAGAGAGAGAAGAAATGTGAATTTACAGATAGGAAACAAGGAAAAAATAAAACAGAATGTCACCAAGAAGACAACCTGGTCTGTAAAGTGAGTTCCAGAACAGCTAGGGCTGTTATACAGAGAAACTATGCCTCAAAAATTAATAAAAGAAGGAAAGAAAACAAAAAAGAAAGAAAGAAAGAGAGAGAGAAAGAAAAGAAAAGAAAAGAAAAGAAAGACAGTTTTTTTTTCTTTTTTTCCTTTTAATGCCAGGTCATTCATTTTAATTGTACTTTTTCTTTTAAGATTTTATTTGCAGCAGCAGTATTCAGAAAGAAGTGCTGGACCATGTAGTGTAATATTTTGTCTGAAACATAAATAAAAAGACAGGTCCTGTCTCAAAAAAAAAAAATCAAGTTAAAATGTGAAATAAAACAAAGAAGGGGATTTTTGTTTCGTTTTGTTTTGTTTTTCTAACAAACCTGAAAATGACTGAATTCAACAATTTTCCAACTTCAGCAAGAAGGTAGTTTTTCCCAGCTCCAACAAGAGAGCAACAAATATGCATGTCTAGGCCCTGTCACCAGAAGAGGTCATTAGATTCCCACCATGTGGTTTCTGGAAATTGTTTATGGGGTGGCTTTTGAACTCAACAAGATGAAAGCATTCAAAAGGAAGGTATTCGTATTTGGAAGAGGCACGTGGATCTCTGGGATTTTGAGGCCAGCCTCAAACTAGTTCCAAAGACAGGATCCAAAGCAACAGAGAAACCCTGCCTTGACTCAAAAATCAAAACAAAAACACAAACAAACAAAAAAATAAAACATAAAATAAAAAAAAAACAGCTGGCAAATCACAATCCCAGAGAACCTAGACAACAACGAGGACCCTAAGAGAGACATATATAGATCTAATCTACATGAGTAGTAGAAAAAGACAAGATCTCCTTGGAGCATGGGAACCTTGGGAGGGGGTTGAAGAGGAGAGGAGAGGCAGGGAGGGGGAGCAGAGACAAATGTAGAGCTTAACAAAAATAAATAAAAGAAACAAGTAAAGCCAGGTGGTGGTGGTACACGCCTTTAATCCCAGCACTCAGGAGGCAGAGGCAGGTGAATCTTTGTGAGTTTGAGGCCAGCCTGGTCTACAAGAGTTAGTTCCAGCCCAGGCTCCAAAGCTACAGAGAAAGCCTGTCTTGAAAAACCAAAAATAAATGAATAAATAAATAAAATAGGCATGGATTTTAAAAAACTCAAATGCAAACTCAGTAGAAAGAAATACTTTCAGTATGCCATTCCAGAATTAGGGAAACCTATTATCCTAGCACTTAGGAGACACAGGAAGAAGAACATCAGTGAGTTAAAATGCAGACTCATCTACCAAGTTAGAACACGAGACTCGTGCACTGTCTCATAGGTCCAACACTCCCATGGTCAAGTTTCTCGAAACAAGGAGACGGTTCATAATGTCTGCTTCTTTCCTTTCTTCCTTCCCTCCCTCCTTCCTTCCTTCCTTCCTTCTTTCTTGTTTTTTTGTTTAACTTTTATATACGTTTTAAATTTGGAATGAGGGCCTCTCTATGAAGCCTGGGATTCACAGAGGAACACCTGCCTCTGTCTCTTGGATGATAGAATGAAAGGTCTGCACCACCACACCCTGGCTCAGCATTTAGTATCTCGTTCTGTTAATTTCTTGTACATGACGCTTTATTTCAAATTTTGTTTGTATCTCTTGGTCTGCACCAAATATGTCCCTGTGGGGGGTGGGGCACGGAAGGTATCCGATTTCAGAACACTTTACTTTACTTAGATTCGAGACAGTCTTTCCAGTTGTGTAGAACTAAGTTTAATTTTCAATTTTTAAAAAATATTTTTATGATGTATTTAACTTTATTTTACATGCAGCGGCGTGAAACTGGAGTTACAATCACTTATGAGCTGCTGCCATGTCGGGGGTAGGTCTCAGGAGCAGAAGAACCCAAATCTCTGATGTCTTCCCTGTCACCAGAAGAGGGCACTAGATCCCCACCATGTGGTTTCTGGAAATTCTCTGCAGTTCTGATTGTTTTCATTGTTCTTCCTGCATGCCTGCATTTAGTGAGAGAGTGGGCATCACTCTTCCCTGCTTCTCTGCGTGTCTGTGCCTGTCACTTCCTGGATAGCCAGAGTGCCCGCCACCTATGCCTGCCTGAGATGTAGCCGGCAGCCCTGGCTGGGGCTGGGGGAAAGGGAGAGAGTTTTTTTAAACTCTGTTTTTTAAAAAAAAGTGTTCAGTGCATGCTTTTAATCCCTGCCCTAGGGGCCAGAGGCAGATGGATCTCTGTGAGTCTGAGGCCAGTCTTGTCTACAAAGTGAGTTCCAGGGCATACAAGGATACACAAAGAAACCCTAGGTTGAAAAACCACAAATAAACTAACAGATAAACAGATAATAACAATAAAAACGTTTGAGAGTTCAAATAATTGACTTCATCCTCAATAAAAATTATAGAAATCAAAATATCAAATGCACTTGAACGCATTGGCACAGGAGACCGCTTCCTAAATATAATCCCAGTAGCACAGACACTGAGAGAAACAAAATGAATACATGAGACCTCCTGACAATGAAAAGCCTCTGTAAAGCAAAGGACATGGCCAACAAGACAAAACAAGGGCCTACACAATGGGAAAAGATCTTCACTAACCCCACATCAGACAGAGGTCTGGTCTCCACAATATACAAAGAACTCAAGAAATTGGTCATCTAAAGAACAAAGAATCCAATTGACAAAATGGAGTACAGACCTAAACAGAGAACTCTCAACAGAGGAATCTAAAATGGCTGACAGACACTGAGAAAATGTTCAACATCCTTCGTCATCAGAGAAATGTACATCAAAAGGAGTTTCTAGGACCAAGGAGACAGTTCCTAATGTCTCCTCTTTCCTTCCTTCCTTCCTTCCTTATTGATTTTTTTTTGGTTGAACTTATATATATATATATATATATATATATATATATATATATATATATATATATTTTATTTGAGATGTGGGCCTCTCTACAAAGCCTGGGAAATCACAGAGGTCCACCTGCCTCTGTCTCTTGGATGATAGAAAGAAAGGTGTGCACCACCACAACCCAGCTCAATGTTTAGTATCTCATTCTGTTAATTTCTTGTATATTTAATTTAATTTCACATTTTGTTCATCTCTCTAGGTTTGCACCAAGTGTTTCCCTGTGTGGGGTGGGGCATGGAAGGTGTCCTATTTAAAAACATTTTATTTTACTTTGCTTTGAGACAGTCTTTCCAGTTGTGTAGATCTTAGTTTAATTTCAAATTTTTAAAGAATTTTTAATGATTTATTTAACTCTATTTTACATGCAGTGGTACGAATGTGTCAGATCATCCAGAAACTGGCTTTACAATCACTTATGAGCTACTGCTATGTGTGCCCGGGGAATTGAACCCACTTCTTCAGAAAAAGCCACCGCACACACTGAACCATCTCTCCAGACCTTTAATTTCACAAATGTATTTGTGTGTCTCTGGCTGTGCCTGTGTGTGTGTGGGGGGGGGGATCACAATTCAAAACATTTTAGTGAAGGCCCTTTGCAGACAAGACAGGAAGATACAGGACACCATGCACCATATTTTCAAGGTCCATTTTGTTTTCTGTCTCCTAGCCTCTAGAGGACCATGATTTGAATTCAGTGTCTCCAGATTCTCCAACTTGTGACAATACACTATACATGCAAATAAAGATATCATAAACCTTTAGCTTCCTGTCTAGGGTGAGAGAGTTCAAAAAGAAGAAAAGAAAAACTGTGGAAGACAGACTGAGGGGAAACAAATCAAGAAAAACAGAGAAGTTCCTGTGAGGAATGAGACAAAGTAGAGATCTAGAATGAGAGGGGGGGAGGGAGAGAGAATTCCCTGAAACAAATGAAAACATACCCTTACAGAACTCCTGGCACACAGTGAACTCAGTCCTTTGAGGAAATGTATAGGTCTCATTGCCCACCATTGGAAAAGAAATCTAGCTGGGTAATGGTGGCAGCGCCTTTCTTTATTCCCAGTTCTCAGTCCTCAGAGATCAGGGTGGCAGAGGCAGGCAAATCACTGTGAGTGTGAGGCTACCTTGTTGTGCAGTGTGAGTTTCAGGACAGATAAAGTGACACAGAGAAGAAACCCTGTCTTAAAAAACTGTGTGTTTAGTTCAGGCCTTTAATTCTGACGCTAGGAGGCAGAGGCAGAGGCAGAGGCAGAGGCAGAGGCAGAGGCAGAGGCAGAGGCAGAGGCAGAGGCAGCTGGATCTCTGTAAGTCTGAGGCCAGCCTTGTCTACAAAGTGAGTTCCAGGGCAAACAAGGATACACAGGGAACCCCAATGTAGGAAAACGATGGATAAAAAACAAATAAACAGATAATAATAATAACAATGGCAACAAAAATATCTGAGAGCTCAATTAATTGACTTCACTCACAATTCAAAAATAATAAAATAAGAATTAAAAATAAAATCAAATGCACTTGAACGCACTGGCACAGGAAACCACTTCCTCAATACAACCCAAGTAACACAGACACTGAGAGAAATAAAATTAATAAATGAGACCTCCTGACACTGAAAAGCTTCTGTAAAGCAAAGGACATGGTCAACAAGACAAAACGACGGCCTACAGAATGGGAAAAGATCTTCACTAACCCCACATCAGACAGAGGACTGATATCCAAAATACAGAAAGAACTCAAGAAATTGGTCATCTAAAGAACAAATAATACAATTTACGAAATGGAGTACTACCTAAACAGAGAACTCTCAACAGAGGAATCTAAAATAGCTGAAAGCCACTTAAATGTTGGGTCGGGGGTGGGGGTGGGTCATGCAACGATGGGAACACCACAAAGTCTAATAAACCAGAAGCAAACTTTATTCCAGAAACCAGATCCTAGGAAAACCAGAAGCAAATTTAAAAATAAAAAAACAAAACAAAACAAATAAGCACTGTGGGGCACAAAAGCTTATCAGTTAGCTGAGACCACAGGCAGAGTTTGGCCTTCTGACACTGTGGCAAAAGGCTGGTTTCTGAAACCAATTTTTATAGTAGTATAGTGAGTGTGTGTGTGTGTGTGTGTGTGTGTGTGTGTGTGTGTGTGTGTATGTAATATATATATTACATCATGCATTAGCTCTGAATAAAGGAATTTTTACGATCTTGCCCTGACCTGTGGGTCAGTCAATATTAGACCCTAAGGAGGGGGAGTGAGTTTTAACATCAATAGGTAACTAGACAGCTCTCATGAAATATGTTTCAGAGTAGATTTCTTCACCAAATACATGATAGTCCTGTATGAGACCATGCCATAGCATGGTTTTTATTTCATTTTTTTTTTTTAAAAAAAAGGTCTCATTGCCCACCATTGGAAAAAAAATCCAGCTGGGTAACGGTGGCAGCACATTTCTTTATTTTATTTCTTTAATTCCAGCACTAGGAGGCAGAGGTAGAGGCAGGGGCAGCTGGATCTCTGTGAGTTTGAGGCCAGCCTTGTCTACAAAGTGAGTTCCAGGGCAAACAAGGATACACAGGGAACCCCTATCTAGAAAAACCACAAATAAACTAATAATAATAATAATCTAAGAGCTCAATTCATTGACTTCAACCCCAATTCAAAAATTAAAAAATAAAACAAAGAGTGTGTCTGATCGATCACAATCAGTGAAAGGACTATGTGGGCCAAGGGGCTGCCACAATTAAGGGAGGAACTGGGTGGGAGGAGGGAGGCAACAAGGGCTTTTCCCTGCCACCTAATCTCCTTTCAAAGACTTTTCACCATGGC
This sequence comes from Myodes glareolus, assembly GCF_982192425.1. Lineage (NCBI taxonomy): Eukaryota > Metazoa > Chordata > Mammalia > Rodentia > Cricetidae > Myodes > Myodes glareolus. The sequence continues at coordinate 644,228 of NW_028263244.1, forward strand.
AACCATTTGCTTGCTTGCTTGGAGTTCTTTTCCAGTTGTTGGGTTTGTCCAACCCCACCCCCACTTCTCAAACTAAATGCGGAGTTGGAGAAAATTAAAACAGCCATGGAAAAATTCCCACTTGGATACCTGGTCCTGCCCTTGTCCTTGCAAAAACAACAATAACGAGAACCAAAATATGCATATCTAAGCAGACCAGTCAAGCTGTAGCCTCACCCTTGACTGGTTTAGGAAGGGCTGGTGACCTTGAACTTTTGAAATGAGTCTGTAAAATTTGGAGTCCCATGCCTGCCAGGTGCCCTCAGGGGACAGGCGTGGAGGCCAGGGCCCCTGCCATGGGAGATCTGCTAGATCAGCTACAGGCTCTTATGGTTCCTGGGCCTGCTTAGAGAAAGACATGAGATGCAGAGAACATTAAAACAGCCATGGAATACTATGAAAAATTCCCACTTGGACATCATTTTCAGGATTATTGACACAGTGAATTGTTTGTCTGGAACATTTTCACTTTAGACAGAAAACAATAAAAAATGTCATTTTATTCTCAGACCCTTTACAGCTCCTGAGGAATGAGGTGCCGGGGTCACAGCAGACATGGCAGAGGATGTAACTAGGCCAGGGCTCCCTTCTCAACCACCAACCAGGCCCCCAGCACTGCCTTCCTTTGTTCTTTTGTTTCTTCATTTTCTTTCTATCTTCTGTCTTTCTTTCTTTCCTTTCTCGTTCTTTTTTTTTTCTTTATTCTCTTATTTCAACATGTATACATTTTTGTTATTTGGTACAGGGTCTTTTCTACACAACTGGGCTCCAATTCAAGGAGGGCCACCTGCCTCTGTCTCTTAGATGTTAGGATAAAAGGTGTGCACCACAACAACCCAGTTTTGTTTTTAGTATGTTGTTCTATTAATTTCTTGTACATGTAGCTTAATTTCAATTTTTTTGTTTTGTTTTTTGAGACGGGGTTTCCCTGCATAACAGTCCTAGCTGTTCTTGGATCTAGCTCCTTTCTTGAAGCCCTGGCTGGCCTCTAACTCCCAGGGATTCACCTGCATCTGCCTCCTGTGTGCTGGGAATAAAGGCGTGCAACACCACTGCCCGGCCAATTTCAAATTCTATTTAAATCTCTCGATGTGCCTCCTGTATGTGGGGGAGACAGGGAAGATGTCACATTTTAAAACATCTTCATAACTGTACTTAGCACTGCACTCTTTTACATTTTATTTTACTTTTAATTGAGAGAGTGCTTCCAGCTGTGTGGGACTTAATTTAACTTAATTTAAAAGTTTATCTATGTGTCTCTGGGTGTGCCTGTGCCTGGGTTTTTGTTTGGCTTGTGTTTGGTTTGTGTGGTGTGTGTGTGTGTGTGTGTGTGTGTGTGTGTGTGTGTGTGTGTGTGTGTAAAGGTGGGGTGGCTTTTGACCTGACCAGATGAAGGCATTCAAAAGCACTGGCTCCATATCTGCCTGAGGCAGGATCTCTGGGAGGTTTAGGCCAGCCTGGTATTCAAGAAAAGAGCTAGTTTCAAAAATAGTCTCCAAAGCAACAGAGAAACCCTGTCCTGTAAAGCAAAACACAAAACCAAACAAAAAATAAATAAAATGAGGGGGGATGGAGAGATGGCTCAAAGGTCCTGAGTTCAATTCCCAGGAACCACATGGTGGCTCACAACTATCTGTAATGAGGTCTGGTTTCCTCTTTTGGTCTGCAGGCGTCCACACAGACAGAATATTCTATACATAACAAACAAACAAATAAATAAACAAACAAATAAATAAATAAATAAATAAATGAGGGGAGAGAGAGAGAGAGAGAGAGAGAGAGAGAGAGAGAGAGAGAGAGAAGAAATGTGGATTTACAGATAGGTAACAAGAACAAAAACAGAATGTCACCAAGAAGATAACTTGGTCTATTATGTGAATTCCAGGATAGCTAGGGAACTGAGAAACCATGCCTCAAAAAATAATAAAAGATGAAAAGAAAAAAACATAGAGAGAGAGAGAGAAAAGAAAAGAAAAAAGACAGTTTTTTTCTTTTCTCTTTTTAATGCCAGTTTTAGTTTTTCTTATAAGATTGTATTTGCAGCAGCAGTGTTGAGAAAGAAGTCCTGGACCATGCAGTGAAATAGTTTGTCTGAAGCATAAATAAAAAGACAGGTCCTGTCTCAAAAAAAAAAAAAATCAAGTTAAAATGTGAAATAAAACAAAGAAGGGGCTTTTTGTTTTGTTTTTTTCTAAGAAACCCGAAAATGACTGAATTCAACAATCTTCCAACTTCAGCAAGAAGGTAGTGTTTCCCAGCTCCAACAAGAGAGCAGTAAATAGGCATTTCTAGGCCCTGTCAACAGAAGAGGGCACTAGATTCCCACCATGTGGTTTCTGGAAATCGTTTATGGGGTGGCTTTTGAACTCAACAAGATGAAAGCATTCAAAGGGAAGGGTTCCATGTCTGGAAGAGGCAGGTGGATCTCTGAGATTTTGAGGCCAGACTCAAACTAGTTCCAAAGACAGGCTCCAAAGCAACAAAGAAACCCTGCCTCGGCTCTAAAATCAAAACAAAAACACAAGCAAAAATAAATAAGTCATAAATTAAACGAGAGAGAGAGAGGGGGGGGGCAGCCTGGCTTATATAGTGAGTTAAAAGTATTATACAGAGAAACCCTGCTCCAAAAATACTTTAATTTTTTATTTATTATTTTGTTTTTTTATTTCATTTTATGTTTTTCTAAAATTACAGCAGCAGCAGCAGTAGGATATTTTGGGTAGCTGACTACTTTCATGGAAGTCTTCAGAAAGAAGTCCTGGGCCGTGTAGTGAGATAGATTGTCTGGAACACAAATAAAAAGCCAATTCCTGTGTCAAAAAAAAGCAACAACAACAAAAAAATCAAGTTACAATGTGAAATAATAAAATAAAAGTCTTTTTGTTTTGGTTTTTTATTTTTTTCTTGCAATGTAACCTGAAAATGAGTGAATTCAAGTCAACAACTTTCAATTTCCCAACTCCAACAAGAATGTTTACAGGAAAGGCAGCAGATATTCACATCAAAGAAGTCCAGTGGAGCTGTAGCCACACCCTTTAATGTTTGTGTCGCAAGGACACGGAGTTAGAAAAGGATCTTGATCTTGAACATGAGATCTGAAAACTCAAAACAGCAATCAAACACCAACCAAGTAGGAAGAAATGACACAGAGGCAGTAAGATGTCAGTGAGTTCAAGGCCAGCCTCATCTAGCAAGGACTTTCCAGCACTGTTACATAGAAAAAGCCTGCCTCACAAAACAAAACAAAACACACACACACACACACACACACACACACACACACACACACACACACACGAGAATTAGGAAAGTGTTCCTGAAAGACCACAAACCTTCTAGATGACACTTAATAACAATCAAAGGTGAAATATAAAATGGAGAGAAATTCTTTGATGAAATCCAACCTGCTTTCTTGGTCAAAGCTGTACAGCCAATAGAACTAGAGGGAGCATGTGTCCCTCTCTCAATTAAAAAAAAAAAGGCTAGACTCTCACATGATCATAAAAGATGAAAATCTTACGGCTGACATCATCCAACCTCAAGTGAGACAAACTTGAAACAATGCAACAGGAGACAGACAGTTGCTCAATGAACTCTGGCTATTCTCCTGGGGAAGTTTTGCCCCTGCCTGAGGACTTTAGAACAACTAAAATCCCTCTTATCCTTGTTCTGTTTTTCCGTCGCCCCCCCCCCCAACCTCAGAGGACACCTGGATATTTGAAAGGATTTGGTTTTATTTCATTTAAGTAGAAGGTTCCTCGGACATAACTCTGAAAACACTAAAACGGAATAGCCAGTTTCTATTCAGTTCAGTTCAGGTTTCTATCAAAACCTCCTGCCTGGCATGTCTCTGTCTTTGTTGAGTTCCTGTTCTCACAGCAGACAAGAAACAGCTGGCAGTGGCAGCCATCCATAACTCTAATTTCAGCAGAACCTCCCTTGCCCCGATCTTGTTTCTCTGTTCTGTCCTCAAATGTGTGGGGTCTCTGAGCGGGCACCGACTTGCCACACACATCCTTTCTTTCCTTTAAGGTGGGGCACAGAAGAGGTTAACTGAGGTACTTTAGCTCTTTGGCTTTTCTAGCAGATCAGAGCCCAGCAGACAGGAATCTAGTCGAGTCGGTGTGTCAGAGTTCACACTGACACTAACAGCTGTAACTTGAGCACAATTTGTGATCCACATGAAATCCGCAAATCTGAGGCACTCAAACTTGCTCAGGCTCGGTATCTGAACATACAGATGTTTGCAATGATTCCTGGCTTCGGGTTTTTGTTTGTTTGTTTGTTTGTTTTTTGTTTTGTTTTTCCCTGTAGCTGAAGTTTAATGGCCTGGTGTTTTGAAACGTCCTCCCTACTTCTATTTTTGTGACTGACTGCTTCAAAATACTTCTCCATTTCTTTATCCCTAAGGGAAAAGAAATATAATCACTAAATACGTCTTAAAAAAAAAAAAAACACTCTCCCTTGAATTATATTTAAAAAAAAAAAAAGAATAATCCTTGACAGAACAAGAATACAAAATCCTTATCAAACCACTTGAAGATTCAGTTGGACAGAAAACGTGTTGTTCTGGACTGAAGCTCTGAGGTCCCATCTTGTGAATAGACTGTTTAGGACCAACTTGAAGACATCTGGAAAGAAGCTGTGTAATGACATTCCTCCTAAGACTCACTTCTAAGTTTTAGCACTTTGTAGATAATACACCTTTAAGCATAAGGGTACCTACCCATTTTCTCATTCAAGTAATGGTCTCATCATTCAGTGATTTCTCCTCTCTTTTTCCTTTGGGAAGTGGCGTGATTAGATCAGGAAAAAAAAATACTCTGTAAGCTACAGCACTGAAAACAGCCTGGTACTGGCCTAAGAACAGACAGGAGGCCCAACGGAACCGAACAGAAGACCCGGATTATCAATCCACACATCTTCGTACACCTGATCTTTGATAAAGAAGCAAAACGTATCAAATGGAAAAAAGAGAGCATATTTAACGAGTGGTGCTGGCATAACTGGATATCAACACGTAGAAAAATGAAAATGAACTCCATGCACAAAACTCGAGTCCACATGGATCAAAGACCTCAACCTAAAGTCAGCCACACTGAACCTTATAGAAGAGAAAGTGGGAAGTGCACTTGAACGCCTTGGCACAGGGAATCACTTCCTAAATATAACCCCAGCAGCATGGACACTGAGAGAAACAATTAATAAATGGGACCACCTAAAACTGAAAGACTTGTGAAAAACAAGAGACACGGCCAACAAGACAAAACGGCGGCCTACGGAATGGGAAAAGATCTTCACTAACCCCACTTCAGTAACCCCGGAAGTCTGATCTCCAAAATACACAAAGAAATCAAGAAATCAAACACCAACAGATCACATAATCCAGTAAAAAAAAAAAAATGGAGTACAGACCTAAACAGAAAACTCTCAACAGAGGAATCTAAAATGGCTGAAAGACACTTAAGGAAACGTTCAAGATCCTTAGTCATCAGAGAAATGCAAATCAAAACAAGTCTGAGAGTCCATCTGATACCTGTAAGAATGGCCAAAATCAAAAACACTGATGACAACTTATGCTGGAGAGGTTGGGGGGAAAAGGGAACACTCCTGCATTGCCGGTGGGAATGCAAGCTGGTACAAACCCTTTGGGTGTCAGTGTGGTGATTTCTCAGAAAAGTAGGAAACAACCTTCCTCGAAGACCCAGGAATACCACTTTTGGGTCTATGTCCAAAGGATGCTCAATCGCGTCACAAGGACATGTGCTCAACTATGTTCACAGCAGCTTTGTTTGTCATAGCCAGAACCTGGAAACAACCTAAATGCCCTTCGATCGATCGAAGAATGGATAAGAAAAATGTGGTCCGTTGACACAATGGAGTACTACACCACAGAAAAAAATAACGACATCTTGAATTTTGCAGGAAAATGAATGGAACTAGAAAACATTATTTTGAGTGAGGCAACCCAGACAGACTCAGAAAGACAATGATCCCATGGACTCATTCATAGGTGGTTTTTAAACATAAATCAAAGAAAACCAGCCTACAAACCACAACCCCAGAGAACTTCGACAACCATGCGGACACTAAGCGAGACTTACATAGATCTAATCTACATGGGAAGTAGAAAGTAGAAAAAGACAAGATCTCCTGAGTAAAGTGGGAGCATGGGGACCTTGGGGGAGGGCTGGAGGGGGGAGGGGCGAGGCAGGGAGGGGAGCAGAGAAAGATGGAGAGCTCAATAAATCTCAATAAAAAAAATACTCGGTAGACTGTGACTATATAGAGTTCCCGGAACAAGACACTGTTAGAACTGATGTGCTCAGATCATCTGTGTGGGGCTATGATTTATAAACTTAACATTTTAGCTTCTCAGTTGTTGTATGAGGTGACTACAGATTCAATAAAACCCAATTTGGATCCTTCCTACTGGCGTAGACCAGAGTTTCCCAATGACCAGACTGCAATTCTAGGCAATAACGTCGGCATGATGGGAGTCAGCATGGAGGAGTTGGGGGGGAGGGGTGATTAAAAGTTTGGGACTCGGCCGGGCGGTGGTGGCGCACGCCTTTAATCTCAGCACTCGGGAGGCAGAGGCAGGTGGATCTTTGTGAGTTTGAGGCCAGCCTGGTCTACAAGAGCTAGTTCCAGGACAGGCTCCAAAGCCACAGAGAAACCCTGACTCGAAAAATAAAAAATAAAAAAATTAAAAAAATAAAAAAAAAAAAGTTTGGGACTCTTGGGTAAACTGAAGACTCATTTGGGCACCAGAAACCTTAACAGATAATCTCACACATTTGAGCCACATACTTCCCTTAAAGTAGGTGGGTAGGTTGTTTCCCCTACCTACTTGGGTTAGGGTCTGTCTGGGAATCCGTGATCAAGGAAAGCCAATGCAAAATCCCCAGGGCAGGGTTTGAAACCACAGAGAGAGGACGGCGTGTCGCTTACTGTTCTGCTCAGCCAGCTTTCCTCTAAGGCCCAAGCTCACATGCCCAGGGATGGCACTACTTAACTACCTCCTAAATCAATCGGCAAACATGCTAGTGTCAGTGCTGTCACGTTCAGAGTATGATTTGGCTTTCGAGTATGATTTCTTTCTTGGTTCTGTCGCCTGAAATCCTGCTTCTCTGACCCCCAGAGACACAGCCAATAAACCCTCTTGCTTTGAAAGCCAAAGGATGAATCTAGATGCTGCTGTTGTTGACGACGAAGACCAAAGAGAAGTTATCCCAGTTCCTCCCGTTTTTTTTTTTTTCCCCACCACAGGCTACACGGAATAAGCAATACTCTTGGAAGCAGGTGTGTGTGGACCATCCCGGCCCAGTAAGAAAAAGGCTCAGCTGCACCGCCGAGCCTGGCACTCTCTGACAAACAACAGCTAAAGCTTTAACTCAGGAAACAGATGTATGTTCTGGCCTAAGACCCTTTGCTGGGCCCTAAGGGAGACTGACATGCCTCAGTGGATAAGAGTTCTTGTTGCTACCTCAGGTAGATCACAACTTCCTGTCACTCTAGCTCCAGTGGATCTGCTACTCTCTTCTGTCCTCCTCAGAACATGTACACACATACCACAATTTTTATAGACACACTCTTATACTAAAATAACAAGAATCTTCACCCGTTAAATCATTTAAGTAAAATCTCCACTGTAGGGAAAAAAAGAAAAACAGAAATATAAGTGTCATGGTTTTAAGGTTTTAGAATGTGTTTTAAAAATTGGAATATTCTGCTCCAATCAGCAGTTGATTAAAAATGAGACTGCATCATAAGAAAGTAGACTGGAGAAAGTTAATTCAGAAGTGCTGCATCTCCAGAGTGGCAGGGGCATCAGAGCTGCTGTGCTTTTACATAGAGTGAATGCAAGGGATGATGGATGCACTTGTGTGTTCCTAACAATAGAGAATGCGTCGTAAGGATTTCATTTTAAAGTTGACCGCTTTAGAATGAGACTTAATGAGAAGCTAGCATGCCATCTTCTCAAAAATAACTCACCATTCACCTTATCCTCTATCTCATCCCAACACAGTCTCCACCAGCATTAGACTACCTAACTTAATGACCTCCAACCCTGTAGGATGTTTTGGGTCAAGTTTTGTCTGAGTTTTTAAAAAAAAAAAAAAAATTGCCGGGCACTCCACTTGTGAGTTTGAGGCCAGCCTGGTCTCCAAGAGCTAGTTCCAGGACAGGCACCAAAAGCTACAGAACAACCCTGTCTCGAAAATCAAAAAGAAAAAAAAAAAGTGTGTGCTGTTCTAGTAAATGCCCTTTCCCTCTGAGCACGGCCCCTCCACACAGCTCTGATGATGCGGGAAGATGCAGAGAGCCCAGCTGGTAGGTACCTCAGCCTGATATGGCTACCTCCGTGCATTTGCAGCAGCTGTTCTGGGGCTGAGGGGTAGCTATTCATCTCTTGCCACTCAGAGTCAAATTCCCTTCAGTTTAGCCTTCCCTAGGTGCTTGTTCACTTCAGAGGACTCAGCCCTCATCCTCCGTATCATCCTGGCCTAATTTTTCAGATGACTGAGTATGAATATCCGTTCAGGAGAAGAAGGTCCATTCATGAAAAAAGTGTGTGTTCAGCCAACTCCCCATGGGTGGAGGGAGTCGTGAAAAGATTTTAATGAAGCAGAGAGAGAGAGAGAAATTTCTGGTTTTGGAAAGAGGAGATACTGAATGGCTTCCTCTTTGTCACAGTTCAGACTCCTGGAAAGGAAACCTCAGCTTGCACTCAGTCAGTTCAGGGAGAAATAGTTGCAAGGAGATAAAAAGCCCATGCCTGATGACATCAGCAGTCCCTTCTCTGGAAATTCTACCGTATCCCGGAGAGCTCTCAGAATCTTGTGATGTCACCTGTGTCCTAGAAATGCCAACGGCCCTCAAGACACACTCTTTCAGTGCCTGTAAGACTCCTCGCTTCTAGACATGTTGTCTAGACTGATGAGTCTACTTGGGAGAGAGAACGGAGATCGTGAGGAGGCCAGAGTGAGGGAAGAAGAAAGCTGGCCCCAGATCTCACAGGGAACCATGGAGAAATCAGTGGTCCTGGGAAGACAAAGTGAGTTAGTTCCCCACTAGCAGGGACTAGAGAGATTGCTGGATGTGATGGCCTTGAGCCTTCCAGGGCTAGGGTTCAGGAACTGGGGGGGGGGCAGTTTCTGGGATGTTTCTCTGCGTCCCTAAAGGGCCAACGCACATCAAAGATGCATGATAGTTGATTTGACAAAGTCAGGAATGGACAAGCATGTAGCCTTTTGCTGGAGACGCTCTTCATTCACACTGAATGTGGAAGGGATCAGTGAGATTTCAATACCGGCACTGCACATCACGCCCACCCCCCCAGCTCCTTTTTGTTGTGTACCAGTCATAATAGGAAAAGGGGAGTCGTGCTCCGCCAAAGCCTGATTTTACCACGCTTTATATCACAGCCATTATTAGCAGGGTTGAAGCATCAACGTAAGGTTTCTGGCATCCCAGTTATGAATGGCACCCTGGTCTCCAGTTCAGTCTGAGAGCTCTTTAGAGCCAATGGATGAGAGAGTGGGACGAGATTGCAATTTTTTTTCTTGCTTCTTCTTTTGTCTTTTTCCTTTCTTTTCTTTTTCTGTGTTGTTTTGTTTTGTTTTTGAAGAAAGGGTTTCTCTGCGTATCTTGGGCCATCCTAAAACTCACTCTGTAAATCATGCCATCCTTGAACTCACAAAGATCTGTCTGCCTCTGCCTCCCTGGAGTGCTGGGATGAAAGGCATGCCCCCACCACCACACACCACAGCCCGGCTGAGACTGCAATTTCTGTGAGTGGATTTCATATCTGTGAGTGGTTTTCATATCTGTGAGTTTAAGGAAAGCCCTTCATCCTTCCTTAAACTTGAGTGCAGGAATAATGCATCCCTCACTCTTCATGGGAGCGAGTGTCTGCTCTTGTATTGAGGGCTCCCCTGGGTGAACCCCAGTTCTCAGCATCTCTAGCCCAACCTGTCACACGTTGATCACACATTTGAAAACTTGGGGGTAATTTTCATCAACTATGGGACTCACTTTGTTCTGACAGGACACACACTCACAATCTCTCATCACACACACATAGTGTAACAACTTTGTGGTTCCTCCATCATGTGCTTATTGCTGTCAGGGAACTGAAAGCCCACCAGCCAGCCTGCACCATCTTTCCTTGTTTCTCGGTTTGTTTATATATTCTCTCTCTCTCTGTTTATTTAAAAAAATATTTATTTTTATCTTATGTGCATTTGTGTTTTGATCATGGCTCTCAGGTCCCTGGAACTGGGATTACAGACAGCTGTGAGCTGCCATGTGGATGTGGATACTGGGAATTGAACCCAGGTCCTCTGGAAGAGCAGTCAGTGTTTAACCAGGAAACTATCTCTGCAGCCCGACATGGAGCATCTCTCTACATAGTCCTGCCTGGAAAACATGACCTTCAGAGTTCACAGAGTTCACTTTGCCCCCTGAGTAAAGGTGTTGTGCTTTCTTTTAATGTATAGTTTGTTTTGTGTGTGTGTGTGTTTGTGTGTGTGTGTGTGTGTGTGTGTGTGAGAGAGAGAGAGAGAGAGAGAGAGAGAAAGTTTCATTATGAAATCAAAAGTCAATCAACAACAGTGAACTTTTTATTTATTGTTTGTTTGTTCATAGTTTATTTATTTATTGACAGTCAGTCCAGAATGATCCTTGCGAAAAGATATCCATCATGACTTTCCCTTTCAGGAGGGAGCTCTCTGGTAAACTATGAAGCCACAGTTTCTAGTGCCTGCTTCCCACAAGTCCTTTTCCCAAGGTCAGGCATTCTCTTTTGAGGAACTCTCAGGTTCTGACATTAACATATGACTGGCGGCTATTGTCAAGGCCAACGCTGTGGCTACACTTACTCCTCAGCCCCTCCCTGACCTGACCTGAGAAGCCACACCCCATGCCAGTTCACAGGCCTCCCTCTCTTCATCTAAGTAACTAAACAGCATAAAATGTGGAATCTCGTCTCAATAAAATGCTGCTGGCAGCCATAAGATGAATTCATTCTCAGATCTTGTCCTTACAACCTCTTCAGGTCACCCACCCAAAGCAGGAGTCAGGAGGTCTCTGTCCAGCAGGGTCGACTTCTTTCCAAGTTGCAGTCAGTCTGATCTCTGGGCAAAGAGAAAAGAAAGCAATTGCTTTCTACTGGAACAGTTTTAATCGTATTCTAATGAATTAATAGTCAGCTATTCCCAGCCTTATTTACCATTGGATGACCAGCGGGCGCCTTCCTCTCACCACACTAGCTCCCTTGTCTCCCGGCCCCATCTGTACATGTCACGCACAGAAGGGGAAATAAATAGATGAGCAAACAAGTAGATTTCTTGAAAAAGTAAGGAACTGGGGCTGGAGAGATGGCTCAGAGGTTAAGAGCTTCTGAGTTTGATCTGGTGATCTCTTCTGGCCTGCAGACATATATACAGAATAACTAAATAGATAGATAGATAGATAGACAGACAGACAGACAGACAGACAGACAGACAGCTAAATGGATGAATGGATGGATGAATGAATGAGTGAATACATAAATAAAAAATGAAACAATTCACAGAATTCACCTGTCATAACAATTCACAAAACCTCTCCAACACCCGGAAGTTGTTACATGACTCGTGGAAGGTCTGTGATAAGAAATCTTTGTGTGTGCCCCAAATTTGAAGATATTGGCTATCCTGTAAATAGATCCCTCGTTTCGGTCAATTCTGTCTGTCTGTCCACCCTGGGGGAGTATTTTGTGACGTTCACGCAGAAAGGCAGGGGAATTGCGAGTGATGTAGCACTTTCGTTCTTAGTCATTAGATGTGACTTTGCAGTAGTCCTTGGACCTTAAAGAGGTTGCTGCTGTGTGTGTTCCTTTGCACCTAATGAAATAGTGTGGCAGTTACCTACCTACTCGTTCAGTACAAATAGTCTATACTGTCAACTGACTACACGATGGCAGTGCCTGGGATTCTCTGTAGGCAAATGCAGTTCAGACTTGCTCAGTACTACCAAGTTTGAAACAGGTCATGAGGGAAGCTCTCCCAGCATGAGACAAGTTGGGCAACAGAAACCTTAACAGATGATCTCATGCATTGAGCCAAATACTTCCCTCGTTAAAGTAGGTAGGTAGGTAGGTTGTCTCCCCCATCCCCAATTCTGTTTCGGGGGTTAAGGTCTGTCTGAGAATCCGTGATCAAGGAAAGCCAATGCAAAATCCCCAGGGCAGGGTTTGAAACCACAGAGAGAGGACGGCATGTCGCTTACTGTTCTGCTCAGCCAGCTTTCCTCTATGGCCCAAGCTCACATGCCCAGGGATGGCACTACTTACCACCTTCCAGAGGAGTGAAACCTCCTAAATCAGTTAGCCACATGCTAGTGTCAGTGGAGTCACATCCGGAGTATGATTTGGCTTTCGAGTATGGCTTCTTCCTTGGTTCTGTCGCCTGAAATCCTGCTTCTCTGACCCCCAGAGACATAGCCAATAAACCCTCTTGCTTTGAAAGCCAGAGGGTGAATCTAGATGCTGCTGTTGTTTACAATGAAGACCAAAGGGATGCCATCCCAGTTCCTCCCGTTTTTTCCCACCACAGGCTACACGGAATAAGCAATACTCTTGGAAGCAGGTGTGGACCATCCCGGCCCAGTAAGAAAAAGGCTCAGCTGCACCGCCGATCTTTAACTAAAAAAATCTTTTAAAAAGATTTAAAGCTAAATCTTTAACTCAAGAAACAGATGTATGTTCTGGCCTAAGACCCTTTGCTGGGCCCTAAGGGAGACTGATATGCCTCAGTCGATAAGAGTTCTTGTTCCTTCCTTCATTCCCTAGCAGCTAGCTACCTCAGGTACACTCTTCTACTAAAATCTATACAAGAATCTTCACCTGTTACATCATTTAAGTAAAATTACCACTGTAGGGAAAAAGAAAGCCAGAAATATAAGCGTCATGGTTTTAAGGTTATAAAATGTGTTTTAAAAAATGTAATATTCTGCTCCAATCAGCGGTTGTTCTAAATGTTGATTAAAAATGAGACTGCATCATAATGAAGCAGACTGGGGAAAGTTACTTCAGAAGTGTTGCATCCCCAGAGTGACAGGGGCATCAGAGTTGCCGTTCTATCTATCTATCTATCTATCTATCTATCTATCTATCTATCTATCTATCTATCTATTTATTGCGTATACAACAGTCTGCTTACATGCATGCCCACAGAGCAGAAAAGGGCACCAGATCTCTTTCTTTCTTTCTTTCTTTCTTTCTTTCTTTCTTTCTTTCTTTCTTTCTTCCTTTCTGGAAGAGCAGCCAGGGCTCCTGACCTCGCAGCCATCTCTCCAGTCCCACTGCTGTGCCTTTACAGATGGCAAAAACAAGGAATGATGCACTGTGTGTTCCTAACAATAGAGAATGCATCGTAAGGATTTCATTTTAAAGTTGACCGCTTTAGAATGAGACTTAATGAGAAGCTAGCACGGAATCCTCTCAAAAATAATTCACCATCCACCTTATCTCAGCCCAACACAGTCTCCACCAGCATTAGACTAACTAACTTAATGACCTCCAACCCTGTAGGATGTTTTGGGTCAAGTTTTGTCTGAGTTTTTTTTAAAAAAAAAAATTGCCAGGCGGTGGTGGCTCACACCTTGAATCCCAGCACTCCACTTGTGAGTTTGAGGCCAGTCTGATCTCCAAGAGCTAGTTCCAGGACAGGCACCAAAAGCTACAGAGCAACCCTGTCTCGAAAATCAAAAAAAAAATGTGTGCTGTTCTAGAAAATGCCCTTTCCCTCTGAACACGGCCCCTCCACACAGCTCTGACGCTGCGGGAAGATGCAGAGAGCCCAGTTGGTCCCTCGGCCTGATATGTCTGCCTCCGTGCATTTGCAACAGCTGTTCTGGGGCTGAGGGGTAGCTATTCATCTCTTGCCACTCAGAGTCAAATTCCCTTCAGTTTAGCCTTCCCTAGGTGCTTGTTCACTTCAGAGGACTCAGCCCTCATCCTCCGTATCATCCTGGCCTAATTTTTCAGATGACTGAGTATGAATATCCGTTCAGGAGAAGAAGGTCCATTCATGAAAAAAGTGTGCGTTCAACTAACTCCCCATGGGTGGAGGGAGTCGTGAAAAGATTTTCATGAAGCAGAGAGAGAGAAATTTCTGGTTTCGGAAAGAGGAGATACTGAATGGCTTCCTCTGTGTCACGGGACAGACTCCTGGAAAGCAAACCTCAGCTTGCACTCAGTCAGTTCAGGGAGAAAGAGTTGCAAGGAGGTAAAAGCCCATGCCTGATGACATCGTCAGTCCCTTCTCTGGAAATTCTACCGTATCCCGGAGAGCTCTCAGAATCTTGTGATGTCACTTGTGTCCTAGAAACGCCAACGGCCCTCAAGACACACTCTTTCAATATCTGTAAGACTCCTCGCTTCTAGACATGTCGTCTAGACTGATGAGTTTACTTGGGAGAGAGAACGGAGATCGTGAGGAGGCCAGAGTGAGGGAAGAAGAAAGCTGGCCCCAGATCTCACAGGGAACCATGGAGAAATCAGTGGTCCTGGGAAGACAAAATGAGTTAGTTCCCCACTAGCAGGGACTAGAGAGATTGCTGGATGTGGTGGTCTTGAGCCTTCCAGGGCTAGGGTTCAGGAACTGGGGGTTTTCTGGGATGTTTCTCTGCGTCCCTAAAGGGCCAACGCACATCAAAGATGCACAGTAGTTGATTGGACAAAGTCAGGAATTGACAAGCATGTAGCCTTTTGCTGGAGATGCTCTTCACACTGAGTGTGGAAGGGATCAGTGAGATTTCAATACCAGCACTGCACATCGCCCCCCCCCCCCGAACTCCTTTTTGTTGTGTACCAGTCATAATAGGAAACGGGGAGTTGTGCTCCGCCCAAGCCTTGTTTTACCATGCTTTCTATCACAGCCATTATTAGCAGGGTTGAAGCATCAACCTAAGGTTTCTGGCATCCCAGTTATGAATGACACCCTGGTCTTCAGTCCAGTCTGAGAGCTCTTTAGAGCCAATGGATGAGAGAGTGGGACGAGATTGCAATTTTTTCTTGCTTCTTCTTCTTTTCTCTTTTTCCTTTCTTTTCTTTTATGTGTTGTTTTGTTTTGTTTTTGAAGAAAGGGTTTCTCTGTGTATCTTGGGCTGTCCTAAAACTCACTCTGTAAATCATGCTATCCTTGAACTCACAGAGATCTGTCTGCCTCTGCCTCCCTGAGTGCTGGGATGAAAGGCATGCCCCCACCACCACACACCACAGCCCGGCTGAGACTGCAATTTCTGTGAGTGGATTTCATATCTGTGAGTGGTTTTCATATCTGTGAGTTTAAGGAAAGCCCTTCATCCTTCCTTAAACTTGAGTGCAGGAATAATCCATCCCTCACTCTTCATGGGAGCGAGTGTCTGCTCTTGCATTGAGGGCTCCCCTGGGTGAACCCCAGTTCTCAGCATCTCTAGCCCAACCTGTCACACGTTGATCACACATTTGAAAACTTGGGAGTAATTTTCATCAACTATGGGACTCACTTTGTTCTGATAGGACACAC
Source organism: Myodes glareolus (assembly GCF_982192425.1). Lineage (NCBI taxonomy): Eukaryota > Metazoa > Chordata > Mammalia > Rodentia > Cricetidae > Myodes > Myodes glareolus. The sequence continues at coordinate 659,824 of NW_028263244.1, forward strand.
ACTCACAATCTCTCATCACACACACATAGTGTAACAACTTTGTGGTTCCTCCATCATGTGCTTATTGTTGTCAGGGAACTGAAAGCCCACCAGCCAGCCTGCACCATCTTTCCTTGTTTCTCGGTTTGTTTATATATTCTCTCTCTCTCTCTCTCTCTCTCTCTCTCTCTCTCTCTCTTTATTTAAAAAAATATTTATTTTTATCTTATGTGCATTTGTGTTTTGATCATGGCTCTCAGGTCCCTGGAACTGGGATTACAGACAGCTGTGAGCTGCCATGTGGACATGTGGATGTGGATACCGGGAATTGAACCCAGGTCCTCTGGAAGAGCAGTCAGTGTTTAACTGGGAAACTATCTCTGCAGCCCAACATGGAGAGTCTACATAGTCCTGCCTGGAAAACATGACCTTCAGAGTTCACAGAGTTCACTTTGCCCCCTGAGTAAAGGTGTTGTGCTTCCTTTTAATGTATAGCTTGTTTTGTGTGTGTGTGTGTGTGTGTGTGTGTGAGAGAGAGAGAGAGAGAGAGAGAGAGAGAGAGAGAGAGAAAGTTTCATTATGAAATCAAAAGTCAATCAACAACAGTGAACTTTTTATTTATTGTTTGTTTGTTCATAGTTTATTTATTTATTGACAGTCAGTCCAGAATGATCCTTGCGAAAAGATATCCATCATGACTTTCCCTTTCAGGAGGGAGCTCTCTGGTAAACTATGAAGCCACAGTTTCTCAAGTGCCTGCTTCCCACAAGTCCTTTTCCCAAGGTCAGGCATTCTCTTTTGAGGAACTCTCAGGTTCTGACATTAACATATGACTGGCGGCTATTGTCAAGGCCAACACTGTGGCTACACTCACTCCTCAGCCCTTCCCTGACCCGACCTGACCTGACTTGAGAAGCCACACCCCATGCCAGTCACAAGCCCCTCTTCATCTAAGTAACTAAACAGCATAAAATGTGGAATCTCTTCTCAATAAAATGCTGCTGCTGGCAGCCATTCGATGAATTCATTCTCAGATCTTGTCTTTACAACCTCTTTGGGTCACCCACCCAAAGCAGGAGTCAGGAGGTGGCTGTCCAGCAGGGTCGACTTCTTTCCAAGTTGCAGTCAGTCTGATCTCTGGGCAAAGAGAAAAGAAAGCAATTGCTTTCTACTGGAACAGTTTTAATCGTATTCTAATGAATTAATAGTCAGCTATTCCCAGCCTTATTTACCACTGGATGACCAGCGGGCACCTTCCTCTCACCACACTAGCCCCCTTGTCTCCCGGCCCCATCTGTACATGTCACGCACAGAAGGGGAAATAAAGAGATGAGAAAACAAGTAGACTTCTTGAAAAAGTAAGGAACTGGGGCCGGAGAGATGGCTCAGAGGTTAAGAGTATGTCCAGAGCTTCTGAGTTTGATCTGGTGATCTCTTCTGGCCTGCAGACATATATACAGAATAACTAATTAGATAGATAGATAGATAGATAGATAGATAGATAGATAGATAGATAGATAGATAGACAGACAGACAGCTAAATGGATGAATGGATGGATGAATGAATGAGTGAATACATAAATAAAAAATGAAACAATTCACAGAATTAACCTGTCATAACAATTCGCAAAACCTCTCCAACACCCGGAAGTTGTTACATGACTCGTGGAAGGTCTGTGATAAGAAATCTTTGCGTGTGCTCCAAATTTGAAGATATTGGCTATCCTGTAAATAGATCCCTCGTTTCGGTCAATTCTGTCTGTCTGTCCACCCTGGGGGAGTATTTTGTGACGTTCACGCAGAAAGGCAGGGGAATTGCGAGTGATGTAGCACTTTTGTTCTTAGTCATTAGATGTAACTTTGCAGTAGTCCTTGGACCTTAAAGAGGTTGCTGCTGTGTGTGTTCCTTTGCACCTAATGAAATAGTGTGGCAGTTACCTACCTACTCGTTCAGTACAAATAGTCTATATTGTCAACTGACTACACGATGGCAGTGCCTGGGATTCTCTGTAGGCAAATGCAGTTCAGACTTGCTCAGTACTACCAAGTTTGAAACAGGTCATGAGGGAAGCTCTCCCAGCATGAGACAAGTTGGGCAACAGAAACCTTAACAGATGATCTCATGCATTGAGCCAAATACTTCCCTCGTTAAAGTAGGTAGGTAGGTTGTCTCTCCCACCCCCAATTTTGTTTCGGGATTAAGGTCTGTCTGAGAATCCGTGATCAAGGAAAGCCAATGCAAAATCCCCAGGGCAGGGTTTGAAACCACAGAGAGAGGGCGGCGTGTCGCTTACTGTTCTGCTCAGCCAGCTTTCCTCTATGGCCCAAGCTCACATGCCCAGGGATGGCACTACTTACCACCTTCCAGAGGAGTGAAACCTCCTAAATCAGTTAGCCACATGCTAGTGTCAGTGGAGTCACGTCCGGAGTATGATTTGGCTTTCGAGTATGACTTCTTCCTTGGTTCTGTCACCCGAAATCCTACTGCTCTGACCCCCAGAGACACAGCCAATAAACCCTCTTGCTTTGAAAGTCAAAGGGTGAATCTAGATGCTGCTGTTGTTTACAACGACGACCAAAGGGAAGTCATCCCAGTTCCTCCCATTTTTTCCCACCACAGGCTACACGGAATAAGCAATACCCTTGGAATCAGGTGTGGACCATCCCTGCCCAGTAAGAAAAAGGCTCAGCTGCACCGCAGAGCCTGGCACTCTCAGACAAACAACAGCTAAAGCTTTAACTCAGGAAACAGATGTATGTTCTGGCCTAAGACCCTTTACTGGGCCCTAAGGGAGACTGACATGCCTCAGTCGATAAGAGTTCTTGTTCCTTCCTTCACTCCCTAGCAGCTAGCTACCTCAGGTACACTCTTCTACTAAAATCTATACAAGAATCTTCACCTGTTACATCATTTAAGTAAAATGACCACTTGTAGGGAAAAAAGAAAGCCAGAAATATAAGCGTCATGGTTTTAAGGTTTTAAAATGTGTTTTAAAAATTGTAAAATTCTGCTCCAAACAGCGGTTGTTCTAAATGTTGATGAAAAATGAGACTGCAGCATAATGAAGTAGACTGGGGAAAGTTACTTCAGAAGTGTTGCATCCCCAGAGTGACAGGGGCATCAGAGCTGCCGTGCTATCTATCTATCTATCTATCTATCTATCTATCTATCTATCTATCTATCTATCTATCTATTTATTGCGTATACAACAGTCTGCTTCCATGCATGCCCACAGAGCAGAAAAGGGCACCAGATCTCTTTCTTTCTATCTTTCTTTCTTTCTTTCTTTCTTTCTTTCTTTCTTCCTTCCTTCCTTTCTGGAAGAGCAGCCAGGGCTCCTGACCTCTCAGCCATCTCTCCAGTCCCACTGCTGTGCCTTTACAGATGGCAAAAACAAGGAATGATGCACTGTGTGTTCCTAACAATAGAGAATGCATCGTAAGGATTTCATTTTAAAGTTGACCGCTTTAGAATGAGACTTAATGAGGAGCTAGCACGGAATCCTCTCAAAAATAATTCACCATCCACCTTATCTCAGCCCAACACAGTCCCCACCAGCATTAGACTAACTAACTTAATGACCTCCAACCCTGTAGGATGTTTTGGGTCAAGTTTTGTCTGAGTTTTTTTTTTAAAAAAAATTGCCAGGCGGTGGTGGCTCACACCTTGAATCCCAGCACTCCACTTGTGAGTTTGAGGCCAGCCTGGTCTCCAAGAGCTAGTTCCAGGACAGGCACCAAAAGCTACAGAGCAACCCTGTCTCGAAAATCAAAAAAAAAAAATGTGTGCTGTTCTAGAAAATGCCCTTTCCCTCTGAACACGGCCCCTCCACACAGCTCTGACGCTGCGGGAAGATGCGGAGAGCCCAGTTGGTCCCTCAGCCTGATATGTCTGCCTCCTCCGTGCATTTGCAGCAGCTCTTCTGAAGCTGAGGGGCAGCTATACATCTCTTGCCACTCAGAGTCAAATTCCCTTCAGTTTAGCCTTCCCTAGGTGCTTGTTCACTTCAGAGGACTCAGCCCTCATCCTCCGTATCATCCTGGCCTAATTTTTCAGATGACTGAGTATGAATATCCGTTCAGGAGAAGAAGGTCCATTCATGAAAAAAGTGTGCGTTCAACTAACTCCCCATGGGTGGAGGGAGTCGTGAAAAGACTTTCATGAAGCAGAGAGAGAGAGAAATTTCTGGTTTTGGAAAGAGGAGATACTGAATGGCTTCCTCTGTGTCACGGGACAGACTCCTGGAAAGCAAACCTCAGCTTGCACTCAGTCAGTTCAGGGAGAAATAGTTGCAAGGAGGTAAAGTCCCATGCCTCATGACATCAGCAGTCCCTTCTCTGGAAATTCTACCGTATCCCGGAGAGCTCTCAGAATCTTGTGATGTCACCTGTGTCCTAGAAACGCCAACGGCCCTCAAGACACACTCTTTCAGTGCCTGTAAGACTCCTCGCTTCTAGACATGTCGTCTAGACTGATGAGTCTACTTGGGAGAGAGAACGGAGATCGTGAGGAGGCCAGAGTGAGGGAAGAAGAAAGCTGGCCCCAGATCTCACAGGGAACCATGGAGAAATCAGTGGTCCTGGGAAGACAAAGTGAGTTAGTTCCCCACTAGCAGGGACTAGAGAGATTGCTGGATGTGATGGCCTTGAGCCTTCCATGGCTAGGGTTCAGGAACTGGGGAGGGGGGCAGTTTCTGGGATGTTTCTCTGCGTCCCTAAAGGGCCAACGCACATCCAAGATGCACGGTAGTTGATTGTACAAAGTCAGGAATTGACAAGCATGTAGCCTTTTGCTAGAGATGCTCTTCATTCACGCTGAGTGCCGAAGGGGTCAGTGAGATTTCAATACCAGCGCTGCTTATCGCCCCCCCCCCACTCCTTTTTGTTGTGTACCAGTCATACTAGAAAAAGGGAGAGTGAGTCGTGCTCCGCCAAAGCCTGATTTTACCATGCTTTCTATCACAGCCATTAGCAGGGTTGAGGCATCAACCTAAGGTTTCTGGCTTTCCAGTTATGAATGACACCCTGGTCTCCGGGTTCAACCTGAGAACTATTTAGAGACAGTGGGTGAGAGAGTGGGAAGAGACTGCAGTTGTTTTCTTTTTTCCTCTTCTTTTGTCTTTTTCCTTTCTTTTCTTTTTTTTTTCGTGTGGTTTTGTTTTGTTTTTGAAGAAAGGGTTTCTCTGTGTATCTTGGGCCATCCTAAAACTCACTCTGTAAACCAGGCCATCCTTGAACTCAGAGAGATCTGCCTGCCTCTGCCTCCCCGAGTGCTGGGATGAAAGGCACGCCCCCACCACCACACACAGCCTGGCTGAGAACGCTCCGGGTGTCCTGGGCCATTAGTAAGTGAGGATGGCTTTGTGTGTGTTGTGAATCTTTATGATGAATCTTTATGTCCTATGCTTAAATGACATGAGTCTGAAGCATCAAGCAAGCGAGTTTGGCACCCACCCCTATACGACCAGGCTTCTTCTGAGAGCACATGGCTGAGGTCTCTGAATAAGGCTTAGAAAGCTTTGCCCTGGAAAGCGGGTAACGTCTGAGAGACACACACTCTAGAAAGAAGGGAGGATCGACTAATACCCACAGAGGGGGAGACTCAAGTCAGAACCCGCTCGGACAAAGTCTCATCTTTCAGTCACTTCCCGAGCAGAGGAAGAAAGGAAGGACCACAACGATCTCTCCTTTCGTGTCCTTTGCACACTCTTCTCTCGCTCCGATGGACATTGTGATTCAAGTGGGCCTCGTCCCCCTTTTCCAAGGCATGTTCATTGTGGCTCTAGATCAAGGAATCTGATTTTTGTTGTGTGGCATACTCTAGCTCCTCGTTATCTGTGACTGAGAATTTTGATGTCTCACAAGTTAATCACACATTTGCAAACTTAGGAAGACCGAAATGAATTCTGCTGAAGTTTTGGGGTAATTTTTATGAACTATGGGACTCGCTTTGTTCCGACAGGACACGCACTCACAATCTCTCATCACACCCACATAGCGGAACAACTTTGCGGTTCCTCCATCATGTGCTTATCGCTGTCAGGGAACTGAAAGCCCACCAACCAGCCACCCGCACCGTCTTTCCTTGTTTCTCAGTTTGTTCGTATATCGACATGAAGCATCTCTCTCTCTCTCCCCCCCCCCCCTTGGAACTAGGATTCCAGACAGCTATGAGCTGCCATGTGAATAGAACCTGGGTCCTCTGGAAGAGCAGACAGTGCAGTCATTGCTGAACCGCTAAACTATCTCTCCAGCCTGACATAGCCTTTAGGTACATAGCCCTGCCTGGAAAACATGAGTTTCAGAGTGCACTCTGTCCCCTGAATAAAGTTGTAGGAAATAGTGTCTATTTATCGTTTTTATTCTATTTATTGTTTTGTGGTTTTTTTTTTTTTTTTGACAGGGTTTCTCTGAATCTGGAACATGTCCTGGAACTTGTTCTTGTAGACCAGGCTGGCAGCCTCAAACTCTGCCTCCTGAATACTGGGAATAAAGAGGCCTGTATTTAATATACAAATTAATTTAAAATTTCACTCAAGTGTTTATGTGTGTGTGTGTGTGTGTGTGTGTGTGTGTGTGAGAGAGAGAGAGAGAGAGAGAGAGAGAGAGAGAGAGAGAGAGAGAAAGTTTCATTATGAAATCAAAAATCAATCAACAACAGTGAACTTTTTCTTTATTTGTTTCCTTACTTTATTTCTTCATTGACTTACATTGGAAGTTAGTCAGTACAGAATGATCAGAATGGTAGGGTATCCTTGGGAAAAGAGTAAGAAGATATCGTGAAAGTGTATCATGAAAGTAAGAAGATATCATGAAGATATGTCGAAAGTCCCTTTCGAGAGGGAGAGGGAGCTTTCCCGAGTCCCCCCCCCCCCGCCCCCCCCCTTGTGCCTGCTTTCCAAAAGTCCTTTCCCCAAGGTCAGACATTTTTTAGATAAGCAAGGGTCTCCATTCAACCCCTTTTGAGGAACTTCAGGCCCTGACATTAACATATGATTGGAGTCTATCTCTATCGCCCACTCTTCAGCCCCTCCCTGCCCTGACAGGACCTGAGAAGCCACACCCCACCCCACCGCAGTCCACAGGCCCCTCTTTACCTCACAACTACAGCACAAAATGTGGAATCTCTTCTCCATAAAATGCTGTCTGCAGCCATTCTACAAATTCATTCTCAGATCCTGTTCTTACAACCTCTTGGGGGGGGGGGTCACCCACCCAAAGCAGGAGGAGGTCTCTCTCTCTGTGTGTCCAGCAGGGAGGGACATGTTTCTTTCCATGTTTCTTCTTTTCTATGTTGCCGTCAGTCCAGATGTGCTGGTATATGGTCCCAGAGATCTCTGAACTGAGAGAGAGAGAGAGAGAGAGAGAGAGAGAGAGAGAGAGAGAGAATTGCTTTTTATTGGAACAGTTTTAGGGAATCTGATCAGCTATTGTGCCCAAACCTGCGCCTACCCCACATCAAATTTCATTTCAAATCAAATTCCAACATCAAATTCACAACATCAAATTCCATTTCAGTAAGATGGAGGCCAGCATATTCTTAGCCAGTTATGTTTCCAGGACAGTCAGGAGAGGAAAGGAAGGAAGGAAGGAAGGAAGGAAGGAAGGAAGGAAGGAAGGAAATAATCGATCTAAAAGAGAGTGTTTTTTTTTAAAAAGTAAATTAAAAAAATAAAGAATAATAAAGTAAGAGAATAC